>NW_023660818.1:38965-58965 GCF_015228065.2 Penaeus monodon
AATATGCTCATTTAAATTTTTTAAATGAAATGTCACTGCACATATATGGCTCTGCAAGTGCTTAGCCACAGAGGAGTCAAATTTCTGTGAAAATCTCTTTTTTTTTTATAATGCTATCAATTTCAATGGTGTTATTTTTATTACATTATAATTACTCTAATATTATTGAAATTAGTAGCAGCAATATAAGATAACATAAATCATTTTCAAAAATCAAGGAAAAGGCTATACAGGTGAGACAAGCAGAACTCATAATTGGCACATTGGTGACTTAGTACAAGTGAAGCCATCTATGTGTAAAATCAATCAATAAAGTAAACTCACAGTGGGCAATGGCACATATATATCATGCACATGGTTTTGGGTTAAATAGTAGTGTGTATATGTACATATGTATATATATATATATATATATATATATATATATATATATATATATATACATAATATATATACATGTATATACATATATATGTATGTATATTAATGTAAATATGTGTATATGTATATAAATATTTATGTATATAGATATATATATATATAATTATATATATATATACATATATATATACATATGTTATATATGTATATATATATATATGTATGTATTTATACATGTATACATATATATATGTATACATATATATAATATATAAACATATATATATAATATATATATATATATATATATATATAATATATATAAATTTTATATATATATATATATTATATATATGAATATATTTATTATATATTTATTATATATGTATATTATATATATATATAATACATTATATAATATATATGTATTATATATTTTATATATTATATATTTCATATATTATATACTTTACATATAGATATATATATAAATATAATCATCTATGAAAATACCATTCAGTTACTAACCTTTATGTAGCTAATGGCCTGTGCATCTGTGCCCCTTATTATTGCAGCAGTTATCTGTGAACCATGCTGTTGTGAACGGCATGTCAAGGTGCACTCTGGGCTCAAAATGCCATTCATTTTTAAGGCCAACTGAAGGTTAACTGCACATTAAAAATTCTTCAATCATCCACCTGTCCTTCTTTTTTCATTAACTCCAAATATTTGGCACAGTTTCAAAAGACATGAAATAATAAAAGGGCAATTCATATCATTTAGCCACACTTTAGTCTCCTGTCTTCAAAAGAATAAATCTCATACTTAATGTGTCTGATTTAAATTTATTCACAAGTTAAACAATTAGTATGCACCATTTTAAATGATATACAAGACACATCTCTTGGTTTCTACTACTTTCCATGATCTTTTAAATCAGGGAGTGGAGTAAACAATGAGTAAAGCGGAGACAACTCCACCTTAAACCTTTATACAGAGGCAATCTTCTGCTCCTCCGCACTAAGGCAGCAATCTTCATAAATGAATCTGGAATGAGAAAACAATATCAAAACATATTCTTCCAATCCTACCACAAGTTTCTTGCAAAACAAAATTACATTTTCCCCCAAAAAAGGGCTTCTCCTCCTTTAAAAAACACAAAAAAATTTAAAAAAATATATATGTAGGAAATATCTATAAAACCTTTTATAATACATATATGTGTTTATATATACATTTTATGTGGGTTTTTTAATATATATTATTATTATATATATATATATATATATATATATAGAAAATATATTACACATATATGTTTCTTATCTTATAAACTATATATCTTTTTATATCTATATATTTATAAAATATATATATATAAAAATTATATAAAATTAAAAATATACCATATATGTGGGTTATATATATATTTTTCTAATACATATATTTTGGGGTTTTTTTATATAATATATAATATATATATATAATATATATATATTTAAAGAATAAAAATTAAATTTAAATATAAAAAACATAAAATCAATATAAAAAATTTTAATGTAAATACAAAAATTTAAAAATAATAAAATATATTATAGATACAATATTACCCACATCATAAAAAAAATAAAAAAAACATAAAATTTTACTAAAATATAAAATATTTTTTATAAATTTTATATATAGGGTAAATATAAAAATAATATATTATATATATAATATATATAATATATATATAATTTTATTAAAAATATATATATCTAATATATAAAAAAATATATATATATATAAAAATATATATAAACATATAAAAATATAAAATTATAAAAAATTATAAAATCAAAATTATATATATAAAATATATATATATATAAAATATAGAAAAGAGAGGAGGAGAAGGGGAGGGAGAGAAGAGAGAGAGAAAAGAGAAAGAAAAGAGAGAAGAGGGGAAAGAGAGAGAGAGAGAGAGAGAAGGGGAAAAGAGAGAGAGAGAGAGAGACAGAGAGAGAGACAGAGAGAGAGAAAGGTTTATCTGTATATATATACACACACATGAAATAACATTTCATCTGTCAAAAGCTAATGTTTCCCAAAATATCCATACCTCTACCCAATTAACAAAAGGGGAGAAAAAATGGGATTACATTTTCGGTTTTAGAAAGCAAAATATATATATATATATATATATATATTATCTTTATATTATAAATATATATATAATAAATTTTAAAAACAAAAAAAAAATGATATATATAAACAAATATATAAATTCTATTTTAATATTGAATATATAAAATACATACATATATATGCCCCTCATATCCTATATATACACATGCTTTTAAAAATATAAAAAAAATACAAAATGCATACATATATATGTATATATTACTAAAGCATACATATTAAAGGGGATTTTTATAATTTTTATATTTATAAAAATAATATATATAATTAAAATATTTTTATATGCCATATATAATATATTTTATATATATATATTTTTATATATATTTTTATTTTATCTTTTAATATTCTATATCATATAAGATAAATATATATCTTTATTATATATATATATATATTTCTATATATAATATATTATACTTATATAAATATATATAATATATATATATATATATATTTATATCCAATATATTTATATAATATATTTATAAAAATATATATTATATAAAAAAATATATATATAAAAAATTTTTAAATATATATATATATTATAAATATATATAAATTTAAATATATTATATAAATAATATATTTTAAAAATATTTTATATATAATATAAAATATTAAATATATTTTTATATAAACTTTTTTATATATAAATATTTTATATTTAAAAAATAAAAAACAATAAAAAAATATATATTTTATTTAAAAATATAAAATAAATTATATAGGTAAATTTTATAATTAATAAATAATATTTAAATAAATTTTTTATTTAAATATTATTTTTTAAATTTTCTAAATTTTTATTTTTTAATTATTATTTTAGGATAATTTTTAAAATTAAAAAAAAATATAATAAAAATATTTTATATAATCAAATATATTTATTATATAATTTTAAAATAAATATATATTTTATAATAAATTTTTAAAATTTAATTATTTTTAAAATATATTCCCTTTTCTTTTAAAAATTTAAAATTTTTAAAATTTTTTTTTATAGTTATTTTTATATATAACTATATTTATTTTTATTATATTTTATATTTATAATTTTATTTATATATATATTTTATTATTTTAAATTTTTTATCTATATCTTAAAAATATTTTTATATATTTTTTTTATATATATATATTTTTATTATAATATATATTTTTCTATATATATTTATTTTTATATAATTAAAATTTTTCTTTTACCCATAATTTTTAAAATTTAAAATTTTTTTCCCCTATACTATTTCTCTATATGTTTATATATTTTCTATATATTTTTTATTAATTTTATAATTTATTTACCCCAAATTTTCATATATTTTTTTTCTATAAAAATTTTTTATATTTTTTATATATCTTTATTATAATATTTATTTAAAAATTTTATATTAATATTTTATATAAAAATTTTATATTATATTAAATATAATATATCTAAAATTATATATAAATATATATCTTTTTTCTTATCTTATTTAAAAATTATATATTAAAAATATAATTTTTATTTTTTATTTTTTCTTATCTAAAAATTTTTTTAAATATATATTATTCTTGTATATAAAATTAAAATTTTTAAAATTTATTTATTTATATCTTTAAAATTATGAATTAAAAATTTTTTATTAAATTTATTCTTATTTATATATTAAAATATTTTAATATTTAAAAATATTATATATTTTATTATATAATTAATCTACCTATTCACCCCCCCAAATTTTAAAAAGGTATTGGGAAAAGTATCTCCTCCCAAAACATCTCCTGTTTTGGTATTATTTATTTATATATCTTTTATTTATATATTATTATATTAATTTAAAATATAAAATGTTGTTATGTATATTTTAAAATATATATTTTAAATATTATATGAATATATATTATTATATTAAAATAATATTTAATATATATAATTTTTATATAAATTTTTAAAATATATTTTTATATAAAATAATTTTTATATTATAAAATTTTCTATAAGAAATTTTAAAAATTTATTTTTTTTAATATTAATTTTTTAGGATAATATTTTTAAAAATTATTTTAAATTAAAATTTTATTTTTTATTTTTAATTTAAATTTTTAAATAATTTTTTTTTTGTTTTTTTTTTTTTGTTTTCTTTTTATTTTTTTTATTTTTCTTTTTCTTTTTTTTTTTTGTTTTTTTTTTTTTCTTTTTTTTTTTTTTTTTTTAAAATTTTTTGTTTTTTTTATTTCTTAAAATTTTGTTTTCTTCTTTATTATTTTTAATTTTATTTTTATATATTATATTTTTATATAATATTTATAATATATATATATATTTTTATTTTTATTTTTATAAAATTTATTATATAAAATATATTTTTATTAAAATATATTTTATATTTAAAATAAATTAAAATATATATATATAATATTTTATATATAAATATTTTATTTTTTTATGTATATTTTATTATTATTATTTCTTTTATGTTTTTATTATATGATTAAATATATATATTTTTATTTGTAATATTTTATTTAATATATAAAAAATTTTTTTAATATTTATTTAGATGTTTTTATTTATAATTTTTACTTTTTTATTTTTCATTGTTATATATTATTTTAGTATATATATTATTATATTAAATTTCCATATAATTATATAGATAATATATATTTTTTAACACCATATAAAATTTTTTATATAAAATATATAAATATATATATATTATATATTATATTCTTATATAATAGATATTTATATTAATTTTTAAACAAACTAAATAATTTAATTTTCCCCTTTGTTAAAATTTTTTATAAAATTTTCATTATTTTACATTAATTTATTTCTTTTTATAAAATTAACAAAAACCTTTCCCCTTTTTTCCCCTTTTGTTTTTTTTGGTTTCCTCCTTATATAGATTTTTTTTTTTTTTTTTGGGAAATTTCCCCTGTTTTTGGGTTTTTTTTTCTTTCTCGCCTTTTTGGTTGGTTTTTTTTTTTTTTTCTCATTCCCCAAATTTATTTTGGTTCTCCCCTTTTCCCAGGGCCCAAAGTTGCCTCTTTTTTTTTTTTCCCCCCCCTTTAACTCTTGTTTCTCCACCCCCCTGTTTTTGTTCTTGGGTTTTTTTCCCCCCTTTTTCTTGTTTCTTTCCCGGTTCTTCCTTAAATTGTTTTCCCCTTTTAAAAATTTTCCCCTTCTATTAATTTACTTTTTCCCAAACTAAAATTCTTTTTTCCCCCCTTTTTTAATTTAAAGTTTTTAAAACTTAAATATTTATTTTTAAAAAAAAAAAAAATTTTTTTTTTTTAAAAATTATTAAATTCATTAACCCCATTTTTAAAACTAATCATTTAAAATTAATTTGAAATGGTTAAAAATTTTTTCAAATAACTTTGAATATAAAAATTTCCGGTTTGTAATGGGTTTTTTTTGAATTTTTTTTTTATTTTGGTGATTATATTTTTATTTAACCATATATGTATATATATATGTATATAGATATTTCCTACATATATATTTATTTATTTGTTTGTGATTTAAATGGAGAGAATGCCCTGTTTTAGGGGAAATGTAATTTTGTTTTGCAAGAAACTTGTGGTAGGATTGGAAGAATATGTTTTGATATTGTTTTCTCATTCCAGATTCATTTATGAAGATTGCTGCCTTAGTGCGGAGGAGCAGAAGATTGCCTCTGTATAAAAGGTTTAAAGGGGGAGTTGTCTCCGCTTTACTCATTGTTTACTCCACTCCCTGATTTAAAAGATCATGGAAAGTAGTAGAAACCAAGAATGTGTCCCTTTTATATCATTTAAAATGGTGCATACTAATTGGTTTAACTTGTGAATAAATTTTAAATCAGACACTTAATATGAGATTTATTCTTTTGAAGACAGGAGACTAAGTGTGGCTAATGATATGAATTGCCTTTTTTTATTTCATGTCTTTTGAAACTGTGCCAAAAATTTGGTTTAATGAAAAAAGAAGGACAGGTGGATGATTGAAGAATTTTTAATGTGCAGTTAACCTTTAGTTGGGCCTTAAATGAATGGCATTTTGAGCCCAGAGTGCACCTTGACATGCCGTTCACAACAGCATGGTTCACAGATAACTGCTGCAATAATAAGGGGCACAGATGCACAGGCCATTAGCTACATAAAGGTTAGTAACTGAATGGTATTTTCATAGATGATTATATTTATATATATATCTATATGTAAAGTATATAATATATGAAATATATAATAATAAATATATAATACATATATATTATATAATGTATTAATTTAAAAATATTATATATATTGTATATATATAATATACATATATAAAATATATATATATAATTAATATATATATAAAATAATATATATATAATATATATTTTAGATATATATATATAAATATATATTATAATATATAATAATATATATATGATATAAAAATATAATATAATATAATAAATATATTATACTATATATTTTATATATAATATTATATACATATTATTTTATATAATATATATATATATATTATATATTATATCTATATATTTTTATATATATGTTATATATTTATTATATTCATAATGTGTAATATACATAAAATATATATGTTATATATGATATTTTACAATTATATGTAAATCATAGCAAAATATATATAGTATATATATATTTATATATTTCTATATATGCATATAACATGTATTAAATTTATATATATGATACATGTATAAAAACTACATATTATATATATATATATATATATATATATACATACATACATATTATTATGTATATATATATATATATATCTATTATATTACATACATAATATACATACATATATATATGTATATATATATGTATTATTATATATTATATATATATTATATAATATATTAATACATATACAATATATATTGTATACCCCTTTAAATACATAATATATTTTTATATACATATATATACTACATATATAATTTTATTTATATATTATATTTTTTTAAATTTTATATAATATATATATACATTATATATATACATACATAATATCATACTATATATTGTATATATAATATTGTATAAAAATATATATATTATATATATATATATCTATATACTAAATATTTATATACATATACACATATTTACATTATATACATACATATATTTAAACATGTTATATTTTATTTATGGGATATTATATATTGATGGTATTTATATAATATATATTTATATAATATGTATATTTAATATATGATATTTATAAACTATTAATGTTATATCATATATAAGTTATTTATGTTATATATATATATTTTATATAATATATATATATATATATATATTATATGTAATAGAATTATAAATGGTAATTATATAGAATATATATGTAATATTTATATAATTTTCTATTAAATAATATTAACATATGTACATATACACAATACTATTTTACCCAAAAACCCTGTGCATGATATATATGGCCCCTTGCCCACTGGGAGTTTTTCTTTATTGATTTTTTACACATAGATGGCTTTTTATTGTACTAAATCGCCAAATTTTCCAATTAAAGAGTTCTGCTTGTTCCCCACCTGTATTTGCCTTTTCCTTGAATTTTTTTAAAATGAAATTTTTGTTTTCTTTTTTAAAAATTTTCTGCTACTAATTTTAATTTAAAATTAGGAAATACTTATAATGTAAAAAAATAAAACCATTGAAATTGATAGCATTATAAAAAAAAAAGGGGGAATTTTTTAAAAGAAATTTTGACTCCCCCTGGGGCTAAGGGACTTGCAGACCATATTTGTGCAGTGACTTTCATTTTAAAAAATTTAAAAAAGCATAAATTTTTCCCACCAAAATTGGGTTATAGGGACCAACCCAAAATAGGGGGGTATAGGATCTAATTGATATAATTAGCCTATGTTATATGTACAAGTAAAGAAAGGGAAAATTTCCAAAAACTTTTTAAACTAAAACTGGGGTTTTTTCTTGGGGGCTCAAAGGGGATAAAAAGCTAAAAGGTAAACTTCGACAAAAGGTGGTTAACCCCCAGGTAAACCTGTAGGACTTTTGGTTTTTTGCAGTCCCCCCATATGGGACTTGGTTATTAAAATTGGGACTTGGGTTGATTTCAAATGTCCCAAAAAAAAACTTTTATAACCCTTATAAAAAAAATTTTTTCACAATGATGTTAAGAAAATTTTTAAATATTTTTCCCTTTAATGTGTGGTTTTTTTGTACTTTATGCAAAAATGAAATTTTCCCTCGAGACTCCCTTGGGTATAGGGTTTTTTTAGGGGCCTATAAATTTTAAAACCCATTCAAAGCACTAAAGTTAAAATAAAGTATAACTAATGATAACATTCTGATTTGGAATCGGGGTCTAAAAGGGGCTTTAACGTCCCCCTGTTTGGGAAATTCCCTTTTGGGTTTTAATTTTTTCCCTTTCTGTTGTGACCCACAATGAAGGGCCCCCCTATTGTTTGGGAAATTTGAACTTTTAAAAATAAATGAATATTGATTATTTTTTCATTGAAAAGATTTGTACACAGTGAACCTGCATAAAAAGGGAAAAATTTTAATGGGTTTTGAAAAGGGGGCTTATGCACTCCTTTTAAAAAGGGGTTGATCACTTTGCACACCCTTTTTGTTGTTTTCAGTAAAAAATTCAACCTAGGGAAAATATTATATATATAAAATATATATAATTTTTATATTATTATATTTTATATATTATATATATATATATTTAAAATATACATTATATATTTTATAAAATTATATTTTTAGCTTTATTTTTAGGGACTATAAAAACAGAAATAACCGACCCCACCCCCGGGGGTCCCAATCATTTTTCACTTTTTTGCAAAAAAAAATGTCTCAAATTACTGAAAAGCCCCAAAATTGTAATGGTTTTTCGCCCCAAAAAACATTTTTTTTTCAAATATCAATAAAAAAAATGATTTTAAACTGAAAAAAAATAATATTTTTTTTTTTATTTAAAATCGGGGTTACTTCCCTTTTAAAGAAAGGGTGATTAAAAAATTAATCTTTGTGCGTTGTTTTACATACCATATTAACTGTCGTACAAGTTAAAACCACCCAGTGACCAGCTCCCCCCTCCCATTTTGGAGCACTGAAAAAAATTTGACGTTCTTGGAAATTCTCACTGTAAAATAATTTTACATGTGTGCTTCCATAATTCTCAAAATTTTTTAACCAATATGTTGTATTCAAACTAGAAAACATAAATTATATTTAAAATTTTGTACTGATTTTGGGCCTCCTCTTTTTCCATTTTTTTCCAATCAGATTTTCTAAAAAAAAACTTAGTTTAGATTTGTTGTCTTTATGATTTAAAATGCATTTATTAAAAATTTCAGACAGGAATCTTTACTTTCATAAAAAAAAAAAAAAAAAAAAAAAAAAAAAATTATATATTATAATTTTATTATTATATATAACTATTTTTTTAAAATTTTTTTATATTAAAATTTTAATATACAAAATATGGGCCCTATTGAAAACAAATTCTGATTAAAATTGGAATAATGTCCCTCTTATTATTATTATTTTTTTTCTCATTGTTTTGCAAAAAATAACAGAAATAACCCAAATTTGTAATGTTTTTCCCGATCTCAAGGTCAAAGTTTTCAGTACTTTTTTTCCCTAAGCGGGTTTTGTAAATTTTGAGTGCCTGCATACCTTATTCATTCTTCTGCAAGTGGTTCAGAGTGTGCAAATCGTACCATGCCCTGATTTTTGAATTTCAAAATATATATAAATATATATGCATGGCCAAAAAAAAATGAAAATTTTGTTCCTCATGGCAGAGTCCGAAAAAAAAATAAAAATAAACGGAAATAAAAAAATCGGAGCATGATACAACCTTCCTATAGAGTTAATCAAAGTAAAGAATATTTTTAGGTAGTTCAGGGATAAAAATTTAACCAAAGGGATTTTCCACCAACAAAGGCAAAAAAAAAAAAAAAAAAAAAAAAAAAAAAAAAAAAAAAAAAAAAAAAAAAAAATCTATTTTTTCCAACTTGTGGTAGTGCCACCACTGCAAGAGGGGGGATTCCCTGTTTAAATGATATATGACAAATCACAATTTTATACTCTATAATATACAAAAGAAATCAACTATATATATCTACAACTTTTTTTCTTTTTTTTTAATCTAAGGGGGTGGACAAGGTAGGGGTTTTCTCCCGGGCAATCCCCCTTTAAATTTTCTCCTTTTACAGTAGAACCCTTGATAATTTTAAACCTTTCCCAAGGGGAATTTTTTTTGCAGCCTTCTTTTTTGGAGACAACAACTCTCCCCTGTCCCTTTTTAAAAATTTAGTCTAGGAAAAAGGAAACCCCTACTCTTAACCAAAAAAAGGGCAACTTCAGATGGGCCTAAGTAATCAAATACTGATTTTCAATGATAAATAGGTAATTAGATTGCAAAAAATATCTTCAAGTTGTATTTAAAAAAGATTTTCTTGAAAAAAAAATCAATTTTCTCCCCAATAAAATGGGGGAAAACTCTTTTTAAAAAAGGTGAGAAAAAAAATGAAAATGCAAAATATTTGTCAAATAAAATTTTTTGAAGTAAAAAAGCAAAAGGAACCTCAAACAAATGAGGCTTTTTGGGAAAACGGCTTTTTAGAAAAAACCCTTTTTCCCCCCAATCTACCTGAAAATTTTTAAATATTCTTATTGCATTTTATGTCCAATCCAGAAAAAATTCATGGAAACTGTGAAGCTCATGTTAGAAACATTCTTCACAAATTTCAGGCTATATTTCACTTATCAAGTTTCTGTGCATAGCTGTGTGTATATATGTATATATATACACATAAATATATATGTGTATATTCAAATATTATATGGGAAAAATATATAAAGTTATTAAAATATTGGTAATAATAATATATATTATTTTAAAATATATATAAAATATATATATTTTTATAAAATTTGGGTTTACATATATTTATATACCTAAACTACTAAACTATCTACTATCTATCTATCTCTTTGATTTTTTTATATGTAATATATACAAATATATATTTATACATATATAATAATTAAAATTAAAATATATATAATTTTAAAATATATATATTAATTTTATATTTTATAATTTCTATAATATGTAATTTTTTTGCATATGTTATATGCATATGTATAAATGTTTTTATATATTCATATATTTTATTTATAGTTATATAATATAAAATATATTATTTTTTTTTTATCCCTATAATGTATATATATATTTTCTATAAAAAGTTATACCACATTGGGATATCATAAAGTTTTATATATGTATCATATATATACATGCATATTTATTGTATATATATTTATACCTAAAATTTTATATATAATATATTTATTTTATATAATATATATATATATATATATTATATATTTATTTTTTTTTTAAAAAATATGAAAAAATGTTAATATTCTGTATATATAAATATATAATAAATAAATAAATTTTTTATAATTTTTAAATAATATAAAATGTAAAACTTTTTTATATTATATATTTTAAAAATATATTATTATTAATATATATATATTATATTATTATATAATATTTATATTATTATTTATAACGTATTGCAAAATTATATATATTTATTTTATATTTTATTTTAATTTTTTATTATATATTTATATATTTCATTATTAACAAATTTTTATATTTATAAATATTATTTATATTATATTATATATTTATATAATATTAATATATAAATGTATGTAACATACCATTTTATTTTGTTTTTATATTGGGATACATATTTTTGTAAAACATATATAAATACATATTATATGTATGTATACATATAAATATATATATATTAAAATATATATTATATAAAATATATATATATATATATATATATATATATATATATATACAAACACATATATACATTATAAACATATAATATATAAAATAATTATACATATATATATATATATATTATATATCATTTATATACAATACTATATAAATTTTAAAATATATAAAAATATATAACATATAATATTCCCCATATATATATATAAATATAAAATATATTAATATATTATATATTTTTTAATTTTATATAAAAATTTTATTCTAAATTTATAGTATCTCTTTTAAATAAAAATAATTATATACATATTATATTAAATATAATTATTTTATAAAAAAATATATTTTTAAAACAAATATAATCTATTATTAATTTAAACAAAAATATAAAATTTAATACAATATATAATATATATATAAAATTAAAATATAATAATTAATATATAAATTTTTTTTTATTTTATTTTATTTTATTTTATATATTATATATTTATTTTTATATTTTATAATAAACGTTTTATATATAAAATTTTTTATAATTTTATTTATATTTATATTTTTATTATTATATTTATATATATATATATATATATATATATAAAAATATAAATATAGTAATAACTTATATATATTATAATTTTATATTATTATATAAAATATATATTTAAAATCATATATATATTATAATATATATATATATATATAAAAATTAAAATGTATATAAATATATAATATTTAATAATGTATATATAATTTTATAAAATATAATTTTAATATAATATATATATAATATATATTAATATATATTTACAAAAATATAAAAATATATATCTTTTTAATAAAATTTTTTCATACATATAAAATTTTATATTATTTATATATTCTATATATATATTACATTTTAAAAATATTATAATATTTTTATTAATATATTATTTATATATTTACAAATTTTAAAACCAATATATATACCTAAAATTTTCTATATTTATATATATATTATTTTAAAAATATATATAGTATATATAATATTATTTTCATCATTATATATACCAAATATATTTTCCCTTTTATAAAAAATAATATTTATTAAAATAAAAAAAAATATATATATAAATATCAAAAAATATATATCTATAATATATTTTAAAATTTTAATATTTTTTATATAATTTTATCTATTCATATATTATATATTAAAATATAACATATATATAACTTTTTTTATTTATATTTATTTTATTATATTAATATAATATATATATATATAAATATTTTGTTTTTTATAAAAATTTTAACCCCCTTTTTTATTAAACTAAAAAAAATATATATTTATAATAATTTTAAATTTTTTGTCCATATTTTATTAACATATTACAGAAAATATATCTATTATATTATCTTTTATTATATTATATTATTAGGATATATATATATTTATATTATATTATATTTAAAAAATGTTTCAATATATAATTTTTTATATTTAATATTTGTATTTATATTTATTTATATTTTTTTATATTTAAAATTTTGTTATTTTATAATTAATAGATTTTATAAAGTTTTTATATTTTTATATTATTTATTTTATTTTATTTTTATTATATTTAAAATATATATTATTTTTATTTTCTGTTCATATATTTTTATATATAGTATTTATGCTTATATATATATATGATTATTTGTGTATATATAATATTAATATTATATTATTATGTTTTTATTTTATATGTATATTATTATATTAATTTTGTATATTTAGGGATTATTTATATATTATGTATATATATTTTATATTTTCTGTAAAACTTTTGTATATTATAAAAATATTGTTGTTATATTATTTTATATATTTGTAAATTTTATATTGTTTATATGTTTTCTTATGTAATTTTTAAAATTTTAATTTAATTTATGTAATAATATGTTGTATATATATTTTTTATTTGTTTTTTTGTATGGGATATTTATTTATATATTTTTTATTTTATAGATTTTGTTTTTTAAAATTTTTTTTAACTTGTATTTTAAAATTTATTCTGTTTTTTAGATATATTTTTAATGTTTAAAAAATATAAATGTTGATAATTTTTCTTTATATATAGGTTTTATTTTATATTTTAAAAGGGTATATTTTATAAATATATTTGGGGATTAAAGTAATTTTTGTTATATATATGTATATATATACATATATATTTTATTTTTTATAATATTTATAAAATATATTATATATATTTATTGTATATATTATATATATTATATTTTTTATATATTTTTATGTATTAAAAACCCCATTGGGAAAAAATAAAAATATATGTATTATCTTATAAAAGTATAATTATATTTTTTTTGGGGTTTGGTTTATTATATTTACATTATGTATT
The DNA here is from genome assembly GCF_015228065.2 of Penaeus monodon. Classification (NCBI taxonomy): domain Eukaryota; kingdom Metazoa; phylum Arthropoda; class Malacostraca; order Decapoda; family Penaeidae; genus Penaeus; species Penaeus monodon. The sequence continues at coordinate 53,789 of NW_023660818.1, forward strand.
ATGTATGTTTTTATATTTTTGTTTTTAAACTATATTATATATATATGTAATATATATGGGGATGATTTTTTATAGTATAAAATTTTATTTATTATTGTCTTTATATGTCGTATTTAGGGGCTTTATTTATATGTTGTATAAAATTTGTTGTAATTTTAAAATATCTATTTATTATTATTTATTTTTATTGTTACATTTTATGTATTTTTATATATGTTTTATATATATGTTTCTATATTTTTATTTTATTATTTTATTTTAAAATTTTTATATTGTATTTTTATTATTAAGGTTTTTATTATATTTTATAATATAATTTTTTTATTTATATATAATTTTTAACCAACCCCATGGAATAAAACTTTTATAGATTAAGTATATATTTTAAAATTTATAATATGTATATTTATTTTGGGGGTTTTTTTTGTTTATATTTTTATATATACATATTTTTAGATAAAGGTTTTTTGTTTATATTTTATGGGGGTTTTTTTAATTATATATTATTTTAGAAAATTTATATATATGTATTTTATATGTATATTTTATTATATATTTTTTATATATTTTTATAATTATTAAAATAGTATTAAAAAAAAATTTAAAAATGTATATTTTAATATATATAAAAAAATTTTTTTTGTTGTTTTTGTTGTGTTTTGGGTTTATATATATTTTTAATATATGTATTATGTAATGGGTTTTTTATATTTGTTATTTTTTATATATTTTAAATTTTGTTATAATTTATGGGGCTATTAATTTTATATATATTATATAATTTTATATGTATATATATTTTCTTAAATTGTTTATATATATGGTTTTTTTTATACCCTTTAATTATATATTTTTTTATTTAATATTTATATATATCTTATATGTATTTATATCAATATTTATATATAATGTCTTTATATTAATATATTATATATATTATATATTAAATATTATGTTTTTTTTAATATATATTTATTATTATATTAATTGTTTCCCCTTTTTTCTGCTTCCTTTTTCCCTTTTATATATATATTATATTATAAATTATATATATTATATATTTTATATATAATATATATTTTAATCCTATAATTCTCTACTAGTCTACATACAAACCCCTTGCATAAAAAGAAAATTTCATACTTAATAATAATTATAAAATTTGAATATAGATATTGTTTTGGTTGTTTTGTGTGGTTTTTTTATATATTTTAATACAATATGTATATTGTATTTTATAAAAATTTATGTTTATTTATATATATTATATATATATATTATATATATATAATTTAAAAATATATAATATTATATAAAAATTATATAATATAAATTATATATATTAAAAAATTATATATATATATAAAATATATATTAATATTCTATTTATATAATAATAATTATAAAATTTTAAAAAATAATATATAAATAATCTATATATATATATATATTAAAATATAAAAAATTTTTTATTATAATATATTTGTTTTTTTTTTTTTTTTTTTTAAAAATTTTATATATATATATATATTTTAATTTTAAAATATATATATACATATATATATATTATATATAGGGAAAAATAATAAATACTAATTTTAAAAATATACATAATAATAAATTTCATACAAAAAATAATTTTAAAAATAATTTTTAAAATAATTTTTTAAATATTTTAATATATTTTAAAATTTTTTATATATATATACTTGTTATATTTCTATATATATATTAACATATATATATATTATATTTTTATATATAGAATTTTACATATTTGTAATAATTAGATATTAAATTTTATATTTTTATTTTTTTATATATAGATAATTTAAACTTTATATATAATTTATTATTTATATATATATTATAATAAAAAAAAAAAAAAAAAAAAAAAAAAAAAAAAAAAAAAAAAAAAAAAATATATCTTAATTTTTAATAATAATATATTATTTTAAAAAAAAATAATATATTTTATATATATATAATTTCATTTTATAATAAAATTTTTTATTTAATTTTTATAATAATAATTTTATATATATATATATTTTTTAATTTTTTTAATTATATAAAATTTTTTTTTATTTTTTTTTAAAATATATATTATTTATATTATATTATATATATATAAAAATATATATATTTTTTATAATATGATATATAATATTCATATATATAAAAATTATATATATAATATTATATATATATTTTATAAAAAATAAAATTAATTATTTAATTTTATTAAAAATACTATATATATAATATTTATAATATATTTCCCCAAAAAAAAAAAAAAAAAAAACAAAAAACACAAAAAACAACACCCCAAAAAAAAAAAAAAAAAATATAATATATATATTATATTTTATATATTTTATAAAATATATTTTAATAAATACAAAAATATAAATTTTATATATATTAAAAATATATATTTTATATATAAAAACATTTTATAAATGTACTTAAAAGAAAGAAACATAATTATTTAAATTTAAAATATTTATAATTATATATATATATATAATATTATATAAATTTTATATATAAAATCTTATATATAAAAAAATATATTTTATTTTATTGGAAAATATAAAAAAATTTTTCAAATAAGGAATAGATCTTATTAAAATATATAAATTCTTAAATTTTAAAAACAAAAATATTATTTTTATTAAAAATACATATTTTTCCTATATATATATATAATTTATATATAAAAAATAAATATAAATATATAATTAAATATTAAATATATATAATTTTTTTGTTAAAAAATTTAAAATTTAAAACTTTTATTGTAAAGAATATATTAAAATATAGTAAAATTTTTTATATAAAATTTATATTATAAACATTCTATATAAAATAATATATATAAAATTTTAAAATTTTATTTTAACATAAATTTTTTTTATTTTTTATAAAATTTTATATTTTTATCTTTTATAAATTTTATATATATATATATATATTTTAAAATTTTAAAATATATATATATTGGATTATTATATATATTTATATATAAAATAAAATTATATTTTATATGGAAAATTTGTAATATAAATTATAAAAATAAATTATAATTTTATTATATATTTTCCATTTTTTTTTTGTAATTTTTAAATTTTGAACACTTATTAAAATATACATAAAACATCTTATATACATTTTAATTAAAATAAATAATAAATAATTCCCTTTTTAAATTTTAAAAGCACATAAAATTTTTTTAAATATATTATATTTATATATATTTAAATCAAATATATTTAGATAAGGAAAAAATTTTAAAAAATTACTTTTATATAATGTTAACAAAAATATGTTAAATACATTAAAAAAAAAAGAAAACATTCGTTTTACCCCCTCGGCAAAAACTAACCGTTTAAAAGAAAATTAAAATTATGGGGCCTAAAATATATTAATTTTAATAATATTAAAATTATATAATATATATTTATATAGGGATATAAAAAATTTTTTTAAATTTATATTATATATTTTAAAATATTTATATATTTCATATAATATATATTTTATACTAAATCCTATATCATATATATACATTTTTTATATAATACAAATATAATAATTCTCATATTATACTATTTATCTTTTAAAAGATATAAAATAATTTTATATTATACCTCCTATAATATAACCCATAAATTCCCCTTATATACATATACAATATTCCAATTTAAATATATTGTTAAAAATAATATATACAAATATATAATTTTATTATACTTTTATATATTTTAAATATATTCATATATACTAATTAAAACAAAAAACCAAAAAAAAAAAAAAAGTATAATATAATATAATTTTAAAAATATATATATGAAATATATTAAAATTAAATAATATATAAAATATATATATATTATATATAAAATAAAATAATTTTATTTATATTAAATATAATTTTTATACATTAAAATTTATAAATTATATACCTAAATTTACAAATTAATATTTAATTTAAAAATTATAACCCTTCCCAAAATATAAAAAAAACACACAAACCCCCAAAACCCCCAAAAAAAAAACCCACACCCAAAAATTTTTTTTTTTTAGAATTTTAAATTTTATTTAACCAAGGGGACAACACCTTTAAAACAGATTTATTAAATAATTTTAATATATAAGTTTTTCCCCTTTTAAATTTTAAAAAATTTTTCAATATTTTTTAAGTATATTATTTTCTATATTTTTAAATTTAAATATTTAAATTTAATTATTAAATAATAATTCCTTTTTAATTCACTTTTTAATATAATTCTTAATTCCCCAAAAAAAAAGCCCCCACAAAAAAAAAAAAACCCAAAAAAACCCCTCCCCCCAGCCAAAAACCAACACACCAAAAAACCAAAAACAACCAAACACCCCAAAACCCCCCAAAAAAACAATTTATATATTATATAAACATAATATATATATATATGATTTTAAAAAAAATTTTTAAAAATATATTTAATTAATTTAAAAAAACAAAAAAAAAAAAAAAAAAAAAAAAAAAAACAAAAAACAAAATATACAAAATATAAAAAAATAATAAAAAAATATAAAAAAAAATATAAAAACATATATAAAAAATAAAAAAACAACACACAAAAAAAAAAAAACAAAAAAAAACAACATAACCCCCAAAAACCCATATATTAAAAATACACCTATTTTAAAACATATATTACACAACAAAAACAAAAACAAAACACAAAAAAACACCCCACAAAACCCCACCCCCCAAAAACAAAAACACACAAAAACACACACACACAAAACCCCACCCCACAAAAACCCACAAAACCAAAAACAACAAAAACCCCAAAATAAAAAAAAAAAAAGGAAACACCACACACACACAAAAAACAAAAAAAAAAAAAAAAAAAAATTTAATTAATAATAAAAACACCCAAAAACCCCAAAAAAACCCCGAAAAAACCCAAAAACAATGGGGAAAATTCAAAAACCTTTTAAAAAACATATATAATACCCCAAAATTTTTTTCAAAGTATTTTTTTTTTTAATATACATTTTATCATTTTTCACACACCCCACCCCACACACACACCAAAAAACACAACCCCCACCCCAAAAACACACAACACACACCACACACACACACCACCACACACAAATGACACACAAACACACACCCCACA
>NW_023660819.1:0-18595 GCF_015228065.2 Penaeus monodon
AATGGAAAAAAGGGAAACAATAGGGGAGGATGGAAAAACAGTGAGGGTTTGGAGGGACTATGTGAATTTGTATAAAAAAACTGGGAGAGATAGCAAACCCGATCTATGGTACAGGAAGTTAACAAAAAAATGCGTTAGTTAATATTCACAGCCATGCCCAGGATCCCAAAGGAAAACCAGAATGTAATATGCTTCAAACCACACACCATGGTGTCTCAAAAAAACTTCAAGGGGTATTAGCAACGAATAAAAATAAATTTGACCGGAATTTGCACTAAAAAATGGGGTTTTGCAGAGATAAAATTCAAAAATGACATTTTTGTGATAAGAAATTAGCAGAAACATGACGCGGTGCAAAAATGATATGCGAGTTTCGTAGACTACGAGGAGCATTGACTGAGTCGGCACAAAAAACTATTAGATATAAAAACATTGGTTTGGGGACACCACGCAACAAAACCCCACACATACACACACACCACACACACCACACACCAAAACACAAAAACACACCACACACACACGTGTGATATATTATGTATATATAAAAAAATATTTTGTGTCTGCACCCCGCACGCAATCGCTCGCGCGGGGCACCACACACAAACCCCACACACACAACACACATATATATATATATATATATATTAAAAATATATATATATATATACCCAAAAATATACCACACACACACACACACACACACACACACACACACACACACACACACACACATAAATATATATATATATATAATTTTAAATTACAAAAATATATATTATAAAATATATATATAATATACAATAAACCATATATAACATATATAGACAAATTTATAATAATCACATATGTATACTATATACACATATAATACATATACAAACCCCCAAATTTTAAAAATATATACACATATACATATTATTATACAGATGTATACATATATTTTTTTATAATAAACACACACATATATTACATATATCTATATACACTAACAATAATATACACATTATTAACTATATACACAAATAAATATACCCCCACATAATATATCTATAACATAATATACAATTTTATACAATTAACATTATATATTTCTTACCCAAAACCCCACACACACACCCCCAAAACACATATAATATAAAATATATTATTTAAAAATAATATTATATATATACAAAAATCAAAATATATAAAACAAAAACACATAATATACACTATACACATAATATGAACAAGACACACACACACCACACCACAAACCCACACACACACACCACACACACACATATTTAAATATATAAATATATTATAATATATATATATATAATATAACACACAATTTTTTATACAATAACCATAAAATTTCAATATACACAACCACACATAAAATACACATTTACACATATATATACATATATACCTACATATTACATATATACACAAATTTTATCATTTATACACACATATAAATACATAATATATATTATTATATATATAATAAATAATATATTATATAGAACATATATAAAATATACTTATACTAACATATATACATTAAAAACACATATTATATACATAAACAAAAACATGTAAAACACACAAACCACACACATATACATACACACAAAACCACACGCACACACCCCCAAAACACACACAAACAACACACACCCCACACACACCACACACACATATTATATATATATATTATATATATATATAATAATATAAATTAAACTATAATATATAACATAATATATAAATATATATATATTATATTATAATATAAATATGAGTATATGAAAAAATTTTTTAAATGTTTCTTTAAATTTAAAGTTACTTTTATGTAACACACCCAGCATTTCCTGACCGCATGTATTATTTCAGGAAACAACCTTGTCTTGTTGTCCAGCGACTCCGAGAAAAAAGGAAATTGGGTACTCACAGCACAATCCAGAGACAACTCCTGTACACTTTTATTCACAGGTTTCTATATACGGGCAGGTGAAAAGTGTCCGTGGGGGGAGGCCTTTTGTCAAAGTGGCGATGCCCCGTGAAGCGATAAAGGCATAAGGGCCGGGATGGGTGGGCCCTGTTTACTCCAAAAAAACAAAAAAGCAAAGGTAAAATAAAAATCCCTTACAAGCCTCATGAGAAGAATGGGGTGTCTGAGGTAGCAGTATAGGTACTTCTATAAATATCACTGCACATTTAAAACTCTAATTAGCATACCCAGCTTCTCCTAACACTGGCAAGAATAAGACTCAGATACAACCTTTCTCGTTCCATTCCGTCGGCAAATCACCGTGGGATCCATGGGGAGGAGCACACAAACACACGTTTCGGCTTGACACTTTATTCACTCAGAATGGCGCCTATATAGGCGGGAGGAGAGACAATGTGAACATCAACTTTTTCTCCAGATTTATTTAAAATACAATTTTGATACGGAAAAGGTAATGGTCACTACAGTTTAAAAATAATTCTATTTTTCAGTTTTAAGAATAACACGCAAAAATAATAACAGTTAAAGAAAGTGCGATACAAATATTTATGGCATAAAAAATGGTCATCAAAAAGGTACCATAAAATCAATAAAAATGAAAAAAATGGACAACCCGGATTATCATACTTAAAATAAAGAGATATAAAATACATAAAAGCTGCACTGAATAAAATTTCAAAAAATGTGCCAGGGAAAATTCAATAATTATTTAAATGAAAGAACACAAAAGAAAACTGAATTGGGGCCCGTAAAAGACTAAAAAATAGAAACGACTAAAAATTTTAACTCCAAAAACAGAACTCACGAGCAAATTCACACAAAAGAAATTAGAAGCAAGAAACAACGTTACAAACTCAGTAAGAGAACATTGTCATCTTGTAAAAATTTATGATTAAGCAGGTGACTGGGAGGTCTAAGTATAAAAAAGGAAAAATACTTAAAAGTTCTCATAAAACAAGTATCCGAGATGAATAAAGGATTATAATGAATAAGATTTATATTAAAATTTTTTCAAAAGATAATACGTTTTAAATAACGTCCCGCCATTGCGAGAACAATTTATCTTTAAAAGCCATTAAGTACAAAAAATATATTGGAAATGAAAACACTTTAAGAAGGACCGATAAAATCTCGACAAAATTCGAGCAGTTCGATCAAGAGATCGAACTGCTCGAAGCACATATTCATGCAACATTAGGGACTCGGAAGCGTACAGGTGCAGCAGTACGGCCCCCGATGTGTAGCGTATGTGGCCGGAAACCCTCTTGAGCGCCGCCCTCTGGGTTGGTATTTTATTGATAATGTTTGTTTAGCCATTATGCATAACGGGACATCCCCAAAAATAAAAATAGAATGGCTGACCCTCCTGAAAAACACTAACTCTCTCAAGCTGGCACTTTATTATAAGGGAATTAATGTGTTTTTAAAATTTTTAGACTCAGTCATTCCACTCGCAGGTGGGTTGGAGACGATGACAGTAACAAAGATAAAAATATATTGCTACGCCAGTGGGTCTTTGTCTCTGTGCGAAACATGTGTTAACATGAAAAGGATGACCTGGGCATGTGTTAACATGAAGGGACCCTGGGCAAAACATGACGCAACGGGGCTGTGAGCGGAGGAGCGGAGGAACAAGTCAAGAGAGAGACGGAGTTGGGTGCTGCTCCTGTGAAGACCTCGTGTGTGCCCTTGTGACCTGATAAACTTTGTGTTGCCCTGTTATAAGCTGTATCGGGCAGTGTGACATGCTGGTTTCCCCCCTGTATTGTGCCTATAGAAAAGTGTACGGGTAAATAACTTGTGTAAATAAGGGAAAGACTGTCATTTTGTGTTATTTGTCCCTGCCTCGCCCCCTGGCGTTCCTCATGGTGTTCTGGGCCCGCTGTGGTGCTCGGTGCCTCTTGGAGCTTTTTCAGTGTTCACGACCCTGTGGATAGCACGCCGTCTGCCTAGCTGCCTTGTGTTGGTGGCAGAGAGGCGGGGGTCAGCGTAAAAGGGTGTCGGAGTGGATTTGTGATATTTGATCAGTGAGACGCGCCGATTTATCATGTCGTCCAAAGATGGCGGCAGCCATGAGGGAGAGGAGGCTATGAATGAAGCAGGCACGAGTGGAGGTGAAGCCGAGCCAGATGGACCTGATCACTGCCATGTTGGCCGGTATGAGGGGGAAATGGCCCCAAAGGGCAGAAGAGCAGGCACAGAGGGCACACGAGCAGGCGCACCATCTCGTCGAGATGCAGGCAAGGAAGGCAGAGGAACAGTTCTGCAAACTTGTTGAGGTGCTACAGAGCAATCTTGCATCTGTGAAGATGGAAACTCAGCTGTACACCGACAAGGCCTGCAACAGTGAGAAGTGAACTGATGGAGGAGGTGCAGACTCTAAAGGGCGAGGTTCAGGGCCTGAGGGAGGAAGTAAAGGTGGAAAGGCGGCGTCACGGGGTTTAGTAACGTTGCAAGCAGAGAAGGCAGACAAGTTCTGGCAACAGATGCCAGAGTGTCAGATTTACTGGGGTCTGCCTGGGGTCCGGGGCAGGAAACCCCCGGGCCTCGCAGCGTCGTGTCGGGGGCCAGTGGTTGCTGCAGAAGGAGGGGGACCCATCGGAACCGTTCCCTTGGGTATAGGTGGCGGCAAACTCGGACCCGGTAAAACCCCCCCGTTGCCTCCCTCACCCCTTCCTCCCCCCGGGTGTGTTACTTCAATGCACGCGTTTCTCCACCCTGCAGCCCCTCAGCCTCCAGACATTCTGTGAAGCATAAGCCAGCTGAGTACGACGGGAAAGTGGCCTGGGAGGCATATGTCACCCAATTTGAAATCTGGGCATCTGCCCAGGGCTGGAGCCAGGAAGAGAAGGCCCTGCAGCTGGTAACAGCGTTAAGGGGCCCCGCGGTGGGAGTGTTGGGGCATCTGCCGCCATCCCAACATGCCTCTTACACCAGCGTGGCGGAGGCTTTGAAACGCCGTTTCGGGCACCACCACCAGGCCGAGGTATATCGGGCCCGCTTGAAGAAGCGGACTCGTGAGCGTGGTGAGACACTGTCCCAGCTGGCGCAGGATGTGGAGGCGCTGGTAAGGGGGTCATACCTGCAGCTGCGGAAGAGATGATCGTGGTCCTGGCCCGTGATTTTTTTTGTTGACGCTTTGCAGGACCAGCAGCTGCAAATCTACGTCAAGCAGGCACACCCTGAGGACCGCAGGGGGGCGTGGCGAGGGCCTTGGATTTTCGAGGCCTTCCTAAAGGGCAACCAGTGGCCTAGGGCCAGCTGCTCACCCCCGCCATGACCTCCGGGGCCGGAAGGCTAAAGTGGAAAGGTAGCATTGAGGAAGGTGAGCCTGAGCAACTTTCCAAGGTTTGTGTTGGGGCTGCGGTGAGGAAAGGCACAGACGTAGTCGGTGTCAGAGGGAGCGGAGAACACGTACTCTCAACCAGACGGATTTCTGATGCTTCCAGCAGTGCTGCAAGGACTGTGGAAAGGTATGGTCACCATCCGAGTGCATGTCCTAAGGCAAAGGGAAAGTGGTGCAGGAGGAAAACTCGGCAGGCTCGAGAAGGGGGCCGAAACCCAGCCGTCCTCATTTCCCCGGGGCCCTGACTTGGGTAAGCTGCCGTGAGACCAGCACGATGCAGGTGGAGGGCTCAGTAGATGGGAAAGCCATGCCGCCTGACAGTGGACACTGGGCTGAGAAGACCCTAGTGCGGCCTGATATGTTGGCCACTATGCGACTTCCAGACGACCAACAGAGACTGTGTGGTGCCCACGGGGCATTGTGGAGGCTATTTTGGGGCGTGGGCAGCACGGGGGCAGCGGCTGCCGGTGTACATGGGCGATCTGGACGAGCACTGTTTTGCTGGGCCTTTGACTACCTAAACGCAGAGTAAGGGTGTCGCCCTTTGGACGGAAGCTGGTGAGGGTGCACGGTGAAGATGGGGCCCTTGTTTCCAGAGGTTGGCTGTACAGAGGTAGTTAGGGCTGAGCGACTGCACCTACCCCCAAAACAGAGTCTCGAATCCTGTCAAGAGTGATGCGTGGAGTAGAGGGCCTCGTGGAGCCCATTGAAAACCTGAGCTAGCTGATGGTGTAGCGGTTGGGCGGACCCTTTTTGGGAAACCAGAGGAGGGGTTAGTTACAGTGTTGGTAGCTAACTTCCCCGATAAGGCCCAGAAGGTGCCAGCTGGTGCAAAGCTGGGCACTTGTGAGGAAGTGGACCCATCCAGAAGAGTCGTGGGGGAAAAAGGAATGGTTGGTGTGGGGCCATTGCCTGCCCTTCCCTCGAGGACTTGGCGCACCGGATTGATTGATTATTTAAAATCATCTGCCGCGTCAACAGCTAAGGTCATTAGCGGCGAATACCTTGTTAACTAGAAATTTTAAAATGTTTAAAACTTTAAAAATCTATCAATAAATATCTTACAAATAACAATAAATAGTTTAAAAAATAAAAGCATAATATTATGCCTAAGTGCTTAAAATCTTTGCATAAACATTACACATAATTAAATTTTATTGAAAATATTAGTCTCCCTAAGGAACTAATAAGCCCCTCTATGTCACAATCCTCCCCCAATACATTTTTCAGTGTATATGGGGGAGAAAAGTACATACGTCTTTGGTCTGAGAATTTGCACATCTTTCACTAATGTTCGATCTCTAATGGCTCCTGGCATCCCTCACAAAGTGCTTCACTTTTACCCATCATCGGCCCATGAGTCATCTTGTGTCCCCGAGTCAGTCTTGTTAATGCAACTTCCATTTTTTCGGTTAGGGTAGATGCTGGTCACCAACTGCCAAGGTCATCTTTAATCTCTCGCAGTTTGTTTCTGGGGGTATGCCTCCTTTGTTCCTTCCATTTATTATGAAGACACTCCTTATGCTGGGTTTCAGGTGGGTGTGTGGGAGGGGAAAACGAGCATCAAAAGGGCTGAGCGGCAGCTCCCTTGGCCTTCTGATCAGCTCACTCATTCCCACTGATACCAACATGCGCTGGCACCCAACATAGAGTTATCTTTTTACGTGTTGACATCAGTGCAAGCCAGTCTTGAACCTCCCTTACTATTGGATGTGATGAGTTTAAGCTCTTGATTGCTTGCAAGGCACTACGAGAGTCACAATATATCACAATAGAATGGTTCTTAAGATCTCTAGTCATCTTAACTGCTGCAAGGATGGCATGTAACTCTGCAGTAAAGATCGAGGCTGCTAGAGAAAGACTGCCAGATGTAGTCTTCCTTCTACTCACTGCTGCAAAGCCCACACCATTTTCAGAACGGTCGAACCATCTGTATATATTGCCTCTGATCCTTGGTACTTAGAAATATGCTGAAGAAATTTCTCTCTGACTTCTGTTTCTGATCTCTCCCCTTTCCCAATTCCGACCAAATCCATCTCGACTTGTTTAGTCCAAGGGGGGAATTGGGGAATTTTCCAACAGCCAGAACCTTAGTGAGACTCAAATTAAGATCTTCCACAAGATTCCTCATTCTCCTACCATAGGATCGGCTATCCTCAAGGGGGTTGAAAACCAATCGGGATGTAGGGACCCCGGGAAATCCTTTGTAGTCTCGTGTAGTAAATCGGGTTTCATGTAGTCCCAGTGTAATGAAAGGGGGTGGTTCTCCACTCTCAGCATACAGGGATTCCACAGGTGAAGACCTGAAAGCCCCAGTACAGATTCTGAGAGCTTCATTATGAACCGAGTCCAATGTCTGGAGAACAGTGGAGTTGCAGAAGATACCCCTCACAGCCAAAAATCAAACTTACTACGAATAAGCGCTCGGTAAAGCGTAGAAGGTTTGTGTGTCTGCACCCCAAGATAGATGTGAAAGAACCGCTTTTGTAGCCTTCACTTTTAACTGTTTGATGGGAGGCACCTATGTAAGTCTGAGTCAAAAATTAGACCCAAGTACTTCACCTCTTGGACAAATTTCAGTGGTTTGCTCCTAAATAGAGGGAAGGGTGGAATTCTTTCCCCCGTTTGTGGAAATGTATAGCCATGGTCTTACTTGGGGAAAATTTGAACCCCATGATATGTTTTCCCACTGTACAACCTGATTTATTGCAGCCTGCATGTGTCCTTGCACATCCTGTAAGCTTCCTCCTGAGCAGTACAGTGTAAAGTCATCCACATACAGATTACATGAGACAGAACTTGGAACAACTTTTACAATGTCATTTATAGCAATGGCAAACAGGGTCACACTTAAAACACTCCCTTGTGGGACCCCCTTTCCCGCTGGTCTTCCAGGTTAGAGAAACCCGTTTCCCACCCGAACTCTAAAATTTCCCTTTTGCAAGGAAGCTTGTATGAAGGGAGGTAATGCTCCTCTTAAACCAATGTCATCATAGTATGCCATGCTTCCAAGTCGTATCGTAAGCCTTTTCAAGGTCAGAGAAGACTGCTAACATGTGACGTTGCTGTGTGAAGGAATTCTGTATAGCAGTTTTCATCCTCACAAGTGCATCTGTGGTCGATCTCAATTTTCTAAAGCCATATTGATATGGGGTCAACACGTTTTCTTTTTCTAGCAGCCATGTCCCAAACCCGAAGTTTAAACCCTTTTCTCCATCAGCTTGCAGATGCAGCTGGTGAGAGAAATTGGTCTGTAAATTTCCTGGGGTGGAAGTATCTTTGCCAGGTTTGGAACAGGAATGATTATAGCCCCTTTCCATGTGGATGGGACTGTGCCCTCCCTATAGATCCTATTGAATAAGTCCAACAGGACTTCTGGGAACTCTCTAGTAAGTGAGATATCATTTGATATGGAATATCGTCACTTCCTGGGGGAGTCTTACGGCAGAGCTGCAAAGCAGAGTCCATCTCCTTGGCAAAAATGGCAAGTTTATGGAAGTTCTGCTGCATTTCCCACTGAAGAACGACCCCTGGGTGTTGTTTCCCGTTCAGCACGAAGAGTGGAGAATCGAGCAGTGTAAGATGCTCCAGAGAGATCTCTGCCATGGATTTAGCTAGCTCATTAGCAATATCTTTTTTGTCTGTGATGATTATGGGATCTATCTTCAGAGCAGGTTGTGATATGGATGTGCTCTTCCCGAATCTTACGCACCTTGTCCCAACCCATGCTAAGGGGTCCCAGAGTTAATCGAGGAGACATACTGTCTCTACGACGTCCGTCTAGCCTCCTTTACATCGCCTGGCCTTGGCTCGGGTCCTTTTTGTAACTGATCAAGGTTACAATGTGGGGCGTCGTTTCAAATGCCTTAATGCAGATTTCCTTGCTCTGACAGCTTGTTGGCATTCATCAACCACCATGGTACTGGAGGGCGACGGGAAATGTCCACTACTTTTGGGAATGGATGCTTCTGCTGCAAGGTGGATTCGTGAAGTGAGGTGATTAACAGCATCTTGAACACACTGGAAATCATTCACAAAATCCTTGCAATTGCAGTTGATCTAAAAAGATTCCAGTCTGCATGTTCAAGTCGCCATCTCTGCACTCCATTGACTGGAATACCATTCACCTCCTTCAAAATTATTGGAAAATGGTCGCTTACATGTAAGTCTTCCATGATCTGCCAAGTGAAGTTCAACTGTGAATCAGGTGAACCTATTGATAGGTCTATATTGGAGAATGTCCCGTTTGAAATTGGAAATGTGTGGGAGTGTCACTGTTCAGTAAAACTGCATCTACTCTTAAGAACAAGGACTCCCAAAGGCCTTCCTCGAGGGTTGCACAAAGTGTCTCCCCAGAGGTGATGCCGACCCATTGAAATCTCCCAAGAGTAGAAATGGATGTGGCAACTGCCCAAGTAGATCTTCCAAATCATTTATGTTGAGATTATGTGGAGGAAGGTAGATGGATGCAACAGTGTAAGGTCGTGTCAAGCCTATTCTCACAGCCTTCACCTGCAGTGTTGTCTGCAGGTGGATGGCCTGGAAGGGAATATCATGACATACCATTACTGCTACTCCTCCATGAGGTCCATTGTCAAAGGTTCCATAATGGGCTTGAACTTGGAATCCTCTCAGGAAAATGGGACGATTTTCCCTGGTTATAATCTCTTGTAGGCATACACAAACTGGGTTCCATGAAGCTATCAGATTTTTGCAAGTTCTTCCCCTTTTGCTGAATTCCCTGACAGTTCCATTGGATTAGGGTTTTCCAGTTCTTTAGATTATATCTTCATAAGGTGTTTTTGGGAGCACCTGTGGTCAAGGTTTGCCTCACACCTTTAGGCTGTCCCTTTCCAGGATCCGGGGGTACCTTTTTAATGGTTGTTTACCTGTGGAACTAGTTTCCACAGGTTTCCCTTGGACAGGTTCAGGATTTCTTTGCCTAGGCAAAGGACGGGCCTGAGCCTTTACTTCAGGAGCTTTCTGCCTAGCAGCAGATGCTCCTGTGGATGTGGTGGCAGCTTGAGCTGTCACCATTGAGGCCTCTGGAGCCTTGCCTTATGGCTCCAAAGACCCTTACCTTTGGGAGGAGGAGTCTCCTTTAATAGACCCCTCACTCCTACTCCGTTTCTGGTGGAACAACTCACCAAAGGCAGTGTCAGCAATTTTGGGGCTGAGGTTTAGAGGGGTGGCAGAGTGTGTGCTGTAAGAAGCATGGAGGGCAAAAGGTTGGTGGGAAGGAGGATTGGCTAGAACCGAAGCAAAGGACCTACCTGGCTGTGCAAACAGCACACGGGACGTCCGCTTTGCCTCTGGAAAACTAACTTTCTCCTTGCTCCTTATTACCAATACTTCCTTTTCAAATTTGTACCTTTTACATTGCTTTGAAGAAGCTTCATGAGCTTCTTTGTAGGGGTAACAGCATATTGGACCTGGACAGTTGTCATCTCCTTGATGACCTGTTGTACCACACTTTACACATACTCTTGGGTTTTCCATTTTCTTTAAAACGGCAAGAGTTTGGCCCCATGCCCATAACCTTGGCAGTGGAAGCACCGCATAGGGTTGGGCAAAATATGGCTTTACCTTGAGGTGGTACCATGCTAACTTAACCGATTCTGGAAGGACTAATGTGTTAAAAGTTAGAAGAAGAGCTGGTGTCGAC
The DNA here is from genome assembly GCF_015228065.2 of Penaeus monodon. Taxonomy (NCBI): domain Eukaryota; kingdom Metazoa; phylum Arthropoda; class Malacostraca; order Decapoda; family Penaeidae; genus Penaeus; species Penaeus monodon. The sequence goes on from NW_023660819.1 coordinate 11,017, forward strand.
TGTTCCAAACCATCAACTTTCTTCCTAAAACGTTTTACTGCTACTACATTAAAATTCTCTAGTTCCTCTAACAGTTTCTCCTCAGAATACCTCATCATGATTGAGGGTTTTGTGAGGAGAGCATGAAAAATTGAGCCCCAGTAAGTTTCATATCGCACGCAGACGGTCACTCTATCTGGTGACGAAACCTCAACTATCAGGCTACCATCTCGCTGTGGGGTGATACGAGGATCACGTTGACATACTTCAACTATTTTCCGATGAAAACCTCAAAAATGTCAAGATCCATGATTGATAAAACCATCAATGGTCTTCACTACCAGGTACTTACTATATGAAATGCTTTCATATTTACCAGGTAAGATTCCTTAGTGGATTTAGGAGGACTTTTCCCCTTCTTTCCTGGTTTGGGAGCCCGGGAACCATTACGATTCCCCTTCTTGCCCTTTGGAAGCTGAAAGTTCCCGAGTGACAACGTGTGATTTTCCAGAGAGAATGGTCGAGGGGTTGCGCAGGTCGTCAGGGAGAGAGCTAGATCTTTGTAAAGTTGTAGTACTCATACAAATTTGAATTCTTTATTTTCCCCACCCCCCACCACCATGGAGTCCGAGGGGAAGCTATAGTTGGGGGTTTAAAATCTTCCAACAGCCACAGGGATAATGAGGAAAATATACGCAGCACTATCACAGTACTGATGGCAGTCCGGGACCCATGCGCTACCGACTGAATAGTGCCTGCTTGACCCTAGCCATATTTGACCAGCCGATTGACTTGACCGGGGCCCTTTTCAAGCCACCCTTTTAACCCGAATAAAGGACCAAGAGGTGGTGTTGCTAGCTGCAGGGCACAGCGTGCAGCATTGCTCAACCTCCAGGACTCCTGTCTCCTGGTAATACGGGATGCCACGCACGGCAAACACACGTGGGGGAGTTCTCCCTGGTCCAAGATGGAAGGGAAACCCGGGGTGGGTACACCATCCCCTCTCATAGGCCTTGGTGCACCAGGAAGCCATTTTTTCTCATCCCTCACTGGTGACCCCTCCAGTATGGGTAGCCCTCTGGTCCGGCTCACCAGATCATTGGGACCTCAAGCCCCCCCACCGCGGCAAGGCGGCTTCCGTTAGGGGGGGGGTGGCGCACTGGAGCGCCGCTAACCTGACGGAAGTGCACCGACGAGTGCGTGGCAAGCACGTGGCAAGCAAGGTCATAGGTCTCCATGAAGGAGACCTAATTTTATTTAAATTTTCTGTAGTTTGTTTCAGGTTTAGGTATGTCAGAGCAGACGGGTCGTCTGCTTGATAGGGGGAGATCGTGCTACGCCAGTGGGTCTTTGTCTCTGTGCGAAACATGTGTTAACATGAAAAGGATGACCTGGGCATGTGTTAACATGAAGGGACCTGGGCAAACATGACGCAACTGGCTGTGAGCGGAGGAACAAGCCAAGAGAGAGACAGAGTTGGGTGCTGCTCCTGTGAAGACCTCGTGTGTGCCCTTGTGACCTGATAAACTTTGTGTTGCCCTGTTATAAGCTGTATCGGGCAGTGTGACATGCTGGTTTCCCCCCTGTATTGTGCCTATAGAAAAGTGTACGGGTAAATAACTTGTGTAAATAAAGGAAAGACGGTCATTTTGTGTTTATTTCGTGCCCTGCCTCGCCACCTGGCGTTTCCCCTCATGTTGTTCTGGGACGCTGTGGTGCTCAGTGCCTCTTGGAGCTGTTCAGTGTTCACGACCCTGTGGATAGGACGCCGTCTGCCTAGCCTGCTTTGTGTTGGTGGCAGAGAGATGAGGCGGTCAGCATAACAATATATATGATTGCATTAACCTTGCATACATTAGCATATACACATACACTTATATTTATAAATGTATTACAAAGACAAGCATGCATACAGATGCATAAGTACACGCTATATATATACTTATACAAATTACTTCTTACATTTATCCGGAAAATCAGAATTCACTCTGACATGTGTAACAGATGGGTCTTCAACGATTTCTTGAGTGATAATAGTGATGGAGCATCGAGATACGAGTGCAGATTATTCCATACATTTATACCATGATACAAAATACATATATTTGATTGGTTTGAGCCTACAGTTGGATGCTTTAATAGTGAGTTTGATCGCAGAGGATATCTTAAATCATATCTGTAACGGAATAAGTTTTGTAGATATTGATACATTTAAAGATGAAGAGAGCACAGATGTATTTGTATTGTAGCGATATGCAAGCAAGATTGACCGTCGATCCTTGGTACAAGGTCTAACTGCCACCACCTAGTTAATTCGTCCAGGAACGCGAGGTATTATGTTCTTAAAGGAAGGGGCGTGTTGAAGGGTGTGCATGAAGTGATAGGAAGCAAGTGTAAGTTGTATAGAAGTTACCAAGGCTCAGGATCAACACTGGTTAGCGTGGTTACGTCCGAGATGGAGTGCGTGTCGACCTGAAGTCGATAGAAATCAGATTTAAGGATTTGAACTCGTGCAGTTTAAATAATCCTATGGGTTATATGCCCAGATTCAAACCGGGGCGGGGGGGGCTCTCTTGTGTTGCCTTAAATTCTCCCTAATTCTTTACATTCTATATAAAGGCAGAGTGAGGCAGGCATACTGGCGTTTCCAAAATTAACTTTGGGTTAATTAGACAAACGGGTTAATTAGACAAACTGGAGGGGATGCATGATGGGGTCTAAAAGTATTCAATTCATTTTTACAAAAAGATTTTATTTATAACACGTTGAAATAAACAGGTAAAATACATTTAAACACTAAAATGCTGATAAGAATTAAGACAAAAACATTAAAAATGCGAGTTAAAACAATTCAAGAGATAAAAAAAAAAAACGTAAAGAGATAGCACATCACCCTATCAAGATACGAGATAAAAAGGTTAAAATGCCACCTTACCGCGTACTCTTACGACCAGGAACCCATCACGACTGCAGCCTCACGACCAAAATGCTCTCCCTGCCTGACCTGGCTGCCCCGGCCTATATATATACACCTCCCCACAAGTAAAATGATAATAAGAGGGGAATCTCGGGTCAGCCCAGGTGAAGGTGGCATTCCTCTCAAAAAAAGGCGGTGTCTTTCCCCTTTCCGAAATTAAGATTTTTACTTCTTTAAAAAGGCCAAATTGTAAAGCCTGCCATAAAAAGTAATGTAGTTTAGTTAAAATGACATGATAAAAAGAAAAAACCCATACTATATAGCCCAGACACCATAATGTGCTCTCCAATACAGATGGATAAAAAAGAAACGTGGATAGAATTTTTAATCAACTAATTAAAGACAAGAAAATGTACATAAAAAAAATAGCAAAGCCGATCATAAAGATATCTCTCGCCCCCATCTTCTTGACCGTATACAGTCATTGACGGCACATGTTTGCAAGCGGAAGGGGTAACTCTTCCATTCTATTCTTCCGTCTGATGGGTCGAGATTCACTACAGTATCTCTAAGCTTCAATAGTTTCATTGTAGTCGTATTTGCCTAATCCAGCATTTGTTGGGATTACTCGTTTTTGAGCAGTTATCAGAGGTTTTATTATGGTTTCACTGACAGACCCCCAGTGGTTATATGTGGATAAATTAACGAAAAATAGATGCAATTACGGGCGTTCACAGTGAGAAAATCATGCGTATGGTACAAGATACCACAAAATAATACCTTTTTTTTTTTTTTTTTTTTTTTGACGAATATTGTTCGTATGACTCTTCCACGAGAGTTTATCGTCAATAATTACAAGAAATTTTGTTTCGGTTTTCCTTGACAAAGGTTTACATTTTAACATTACGGCAAAAGTCGGGGAAGTTTCTTATTACGATTAAATTAATATAATGGGATTTAACAGTGTTTAGCGTCAGTTTGTTTGAAGAAATCCAATTACTGATAGTGTAAGTTCTCTATTGTTGATTAATATATGATGAATTTCATATACGAGGATGCCTTCACAAAATCATAAAAGCCTCGACCCTAACAGTGACCCTTGAGGTACACCATGAGATAATGGAAGGCAATATGAGTTGGATCCATTATATGAAAAAAAAAAAGATTTCTATTTGACAGATATGAATGAAACAAGCGGTTAGCAGAGCCCCTGACACCATAATCAATGATTAACCATGCAAACGTCTGAATCTAGACATGCAGCAATAGTGAATTCATTGTTATCAAGGCTTTGTAGATATGGTTTATAACAGACATTTTTGTTGATTTATTCCTTGTAAATCCAAATTGGCAATGAGACAGAATATTGTTATGTATGAGATCATTTTCCAGTCTGATATTATTTTTTCCAGAATCTTACTATTACGGGCTGAACTGATACTGGTCTGTAGTTGCACACTCCTTTTACTCCTAGGATTGTTATGTTGCAACCCGATTTGTGAACTGGAGTAACCTTTGCTGTCTTGAGTTTATCTAGGTGTACATACCCGTAGTAAGTAAAGTGTTGAACAAGTGGAGCAGGAAACGGGAAATAGCAGGCATAGTGGATTTGATTATTGATGCTGTGATGCCATCTTAGCAGGGGGTAGAGTTGTTCTCTCGATTCACTACCTCAGAGTTCGGATTCGGTTATGGGATTTAAGGTTAGATTTGTGTTCTGCGTAGGCCCCATGAAATTCATAAAACTATGGGAATGGATGAGTGACATTGTTAATTAAGTTATGTGCAAGATTAACGAAACAATTATTGATAAAGTGAGAAATATGAGTAGAATCTCGAGACTGACTTCCCTCAGCTTCTATCGTTTGATTCTGAGGTGTATTATTTCTGTTCAGAATTGAACTGATGACCTTCCATGTGTTCCTGCAGTTATTTGAGTTGGTCTTTAATTTTTCTGTATAGTATTTGCTGCGGGCAGAGCGAATCACTTTAGTGAGATGATTTCACGCTCGCCTGAACTGATCTCCATATGTAATCGGTCGTTTTGCATATAGGCGCTGGAGCCCGTTCTTCTCACTTAATTTTGGTTTGATTAATTTAGATATAGTGATAGAGTTATCGTAAACAATATGAGGGTCATAGGAACCGGAAACTAAATGCCAGCATACATCACTCAAAGTTTGGGTCAGGATTCGGTATCGTGGGTATCGAGGGGCCAGGTAGGGTATTAGGGTATTTAAAGATCTCATATCTAATGCGAGCATCACTGGATTTTAAGTTATTTTAGAGAGAGGGGGATGACACAAAGTTCCAGTTAGTTTTCTGACGTGTGGACAGGTAGAACAACCAGTTCTAGAACTTACTGACAAGGGGGTTAATGGTTAATGGTTAAAAACAAAAATGCGCTAGACATCTAAAGTCATGTAGCACTATAGGAAGGTACAGTGAAGGGTTAGTGGATTTAGTAGATTATTTGCTATGTCAACTATCTAGAATATTGAGAAGGTCAAAGGTGGGTAAAGGAGTTCGTGAGTGAATGGGTTAAGTAGGGTTTGGTAAGGGGTTAGATTAAGTGAAGGATATATATGCGTATGAGGAAGAACAGGTTGTCAGTTCAGAAAGTGTGAGATTCTGTAAGGATGTCTGATAGGTTGGGAGGTCGGTGAAGGGAGGATACGTGAGGGAAAGCAGAGTTACAGGCTGCATCAAAGTGTGGAAAGGACAACAAAAATGTGTGGAACTGAAAGGGGAACATTACATAGGAACATAAGGGTGGATCAGAATGTGACATTAGATAGAAGTGTGTTGGTCGTGTGTGGCCAATACGTAAGCCAGCGAGAGCCATCTCCCAGCATCTGTTCCAAAGATGTGGAGCTGACCAGGAGATTGATAGTTTTTACAGTAATGTAATTCATTAGTGCAGAGACCTGATGAAAAAGATTGCCATCTGGTTATACAAGCTCTTAGAGTGGGGGTAATAATCCGTGGCTGTAATGCGTGGAGAAACATGGTTGGTGTGATGTAGATATAGCGGTATAGCGTGCTAGAGTGTCTGCCTGTTCATTGCCAGGGATTCCAACATGGCTGGTGCCCAACAAATCTGATAGTTTATGGCATGTGGATAGATAGACACGGCCAGTTCTGGATCTTACAAACAAGGGGTTGGTCGAGTGTATTGATTTTACGTGAGTTAATGAGTTACAAGAGTCACAAGCAGCTAGTTGAGGAAGGGTACCCGCTTTATTGAACTTCAAGTAGGGGAGGATAAGAGCTTCTCGCCAATGAAAAGGAAAATTTCCTGACGTCTATATGTTGAAAATAGTAGGAAGGATAGAGAGGAAGATGGAAAGTGTTAGAGCATACTGTAGTAAGTACCGTCAGGGCCTTCATGAATGTTGCGGCATGACTAAGGCAGCATTGAGTCCAGAGGAATAAAAGGAAGTATTATAGGACTCAGCAAAGGTTAGGGTGAAGATGGGACTGCAATCCCTGATGGTCTTTATAGAAGAGAAGGGTGGAGAAAGGTGAGAACCACTACTGACCTGGCTGAAATAGTCACCTACATCATTAGCGATTTGGAGAGCATTAGATGAGAGTATCTCGAATATGGAGGATGGAGCTGGATGGGGGGATGTTTGCCTGATAATCTATGGATCCGGCACTAACAGTTGAGATAGATGTAGATGTAATTGAGGAAATATAATTTTGCCAGTTATTTGTTTTGCTGTTTACTGAAATAGGCAGATGCTCTTTTAAAAGGACATAAGGGCTGATAGTTAGTTTGGGTGCCTCGTCGTAGCGGTAACTGTTCCAGGCTGCATGCTTTAAGCGAATTGCTTTACTGCAATCGGAATTGCACCAAGGAACACATTAGAGGTATAAGATCTTGGGATTCAAGGAATGGCTACATAGGCAGCTCTTAGGACTCTGTAGTTGTGAAATATTGTATATCTGAAATGGATGGGGAGTAGGAATGGCAGAGAGTGGAGTGAAAGTACACCAGTCACCTCTATCAAAGCACCAGAGTGGGGAGTTAAGAAGTGGTACATGTGAAGTAGGAGAAAGGAGAACTGGAAAGTGGTCGCCATAGGGAAAATGGTCTAGAACTGACCAATGGAAATCTAAATGAAGAGAAGGGGGCATAGAGAGAGATCAATGCATGAAAAAGATTGCATGCATATTTCAAAGTGTGTGGGGCGATCTGAATTAATAATAAGGTCAGTTGTGGAGAGGAAGCATTCTAGATATCGGCCATGGGAAATGATAGAATCACCACCAAGGAGTATGGCAGCAGTTGGATCACTATGAGGAAAGGTGCTGGAGTGGGAAATTAGATTTCCAAAGCAACAAAGTCAATGGGGTGGGAAGGCGAGAAGTAGACTGAAATAAGTGTGATCTAACAGCGAAGAAAGATGTGAGTAATTTTGCACTGGACAATGGTTTGGAAGGGAGGTATAATATAAGTTGTTTTCTGATGGATAAGTATAGAGGAGACATAAAGGGAAGAAAAGACAAATAGTAGCTGGGATTGGGTATAGCAGGATGTGTAAGAAAAGTCTTTTGGGCACAAAAATGGATGTGTTATAGGAAAAAAGGAAAAACAAAAGGGCAGGTCTATGGAACAAAACCCCGGTATTCAAATGTAGGAGAGCTATATTTAATTGATCTAGGAGTGATAACGGT
>NW_023660820.1:5000-7500 GCF_015228065.2 Penaeus monodon
GGGGGGATGGGGCCATGCGCCCCCGTGGGCGTTAGCCCTTGATGATGATGATAAATTATTATTTATTATATACATATATATATATATATATATATATATATATATATTTATATACGTGTGTGTGCGTGTGCATATACGTGTATATATATGTATATACATATATACATATATATACATATATACACAAAGAGAGATAGAGATAGAGAGAAAAACGCACATCTCTCTCTCTCTCTCTCTCTCTCTCTCTCTCTCTCTCTCTCTCTCTTTCTCTCCCTCTCTCTCTCTCTCTCTCTCTCCCTCACTCTCTGGCTTTGTCAGTGGGGTAAACAAAGGGAAATTCCAGTTCAAGGTCAGTGAAATGTGATCATATGATAAATAAATGTAATGCTCTATTGCATACTTTGCAGCAATAATATGGTCAGTTTGATAAACACGTAGATAGATGGATAGATAGGTAGATAGATAGATAGACAGATAGATGACTAGATAAATATATGAAAGACAGTAAATTATACTTTTCCCAAAGATCACAAATTTTTCACATTCATTCGAAAATGAATTGACTGTGTCACCCCGCGTTTACAAAATGTACTTAATTAGAATTAACTCAATCATGATAAGTAGTAATTAGTAGGGAGAGGAAAAGAAAAGCAAAAAAAAATTCCCAATTTGCGTCTGCGAGGGGGCGGAAACTTACCCTCATTTTTTACTTGCCGCAAGGGGCCCTGAAGTTTTAAACATTAATTACATGAATTACACATTTTAGCGGGGGTTTAAGTAGTTTTTTTTTTATGAAAATGTCCTAAAAAAGGGCTATAAAGATTTCATTACAATTATATATATATATATATATATATATATATTATATATATATATATATATATATATATATATTTTATATATATATATACACATACATATATATACATACATACATATATGTGTGTATATATATGATTTTTTTTCGACAGCCATTCACTCCACTGCATAACATAGGCCGCAATCCATTATTGGGAGGTTATATGGCAGTTCTACCCTTGCCTGATTGGATGCCCTTCCTAATCAACCGCGATTTGTGCCACGGCGGGGAATTCCCCTACGACACATGCGTTTGACTTCTCAAGGCGATATGTCGTTTTCTCGGGCTCGAGCCAGCAGTCAAAGCGCAGCCATTTTTATGACTGCCGCGGCGAGGAACTGAACTTGGGACCAAAAGGGTCGGAGTCCAGTGCTCTAACCACTGCACCATCGCGGCAGTCATATATATATATGTATATATATATATGGGGGCCGCGGTGGCCGAATGGTTAGAGCGTCGGACTCAAGACTGTCACGACGGCAATCTGAGTTCGAGGGTTCGAGTCACCGGCCGGCGCGTTGTTTCCCTTGGGCAAGGAACTTCACCTCGATTGCCTGCCTAGCCACTGGGTGGCCAAGCCAGCTCATGTCAGTGCCGGGTAATTAGAGGGGGACTCGATAAAAACACCGGGCGGAAGGCAATGGCAAACCACCGCTCTAAATTGCTAAGAAAAAATCATGGAAGCCCATGATCGCCAAGGCCGCCGTGGCCGAATGGTTAGAGCGTCGGACTCAAGACTGTCACGACGGCAATCTGAATTCGAGGGTTCGAGTCACCGACCGCCGCGTTTGTTCCCTTGGGAAAGGAACTTCACCTTGATTGCCTATCTAGCCACTGGGGGGCCCAAAGCCAGCCCAAGTCAAGTGCTGGTCCAAGCCCGGATAAATAGAGATAATGATTACCTAAAAGGTACCACCGGCACTCTCCGTGGAAAGGAACTGGGACCCTACCACGTAACTCACTCCAAGAGCATCACAAACATGAAAAGTACAATTAAGTATCATGCTGTGACCACGGCGGCTCAGATATGAACCTACCTTTTAAAAAAAAAAAAAAAAATTATATATTTTATATATATATATATATATATATATATAATATATATATATATATATATATATATACACACACACACACATACACACACATATATATTCAGAGAGAGAACGGCCACAATATATATATATATAAAATTTTATATATATATATATATAAAATATATATATATATAATATTTGTGTGTGTTTGTATATAGGGGTGTGTATCATGTGTGTGTGTGTGCGCACGCACACGCATACGCACACACGCGCACACACCACAAAACCCCACACACACACACAACACACACCACACACACACACACACAAAACACACACCCCACACACACACACACACCTTTTCATCTCATAGATGCCACAAGTCAGTGCTTACTTGAGAGATTTGCGAAGTTCAAAGCTTCCCCCGGGGCCCTTTTCCATATATGGCCCGTCACAAGGCAGTGGTTTGTTTTGTATAGGGTGAACTCCAATAACCTTTGACTATGCACCGACTGAATCGGGGTATGGATTTTTCCTCAGGATTGACTCCGAAGCCCACAGGCAGTGGATCTTCTGTATAGTGTGAAATCAATAACCTTGACCA
>NW_023660820.1:12500-18591 GCF_015228065.2 Penaeus monodon
ATATATATATTTTTTTTTTTTTATTTATTTATACAAAAAAACATAAAAAACCCATAGCATATATTTTTTTTTGCATATATCAACATTTAAAACCTCGTCAGTACCTTTTTTTTTCCGTAGATACAAATCCAATTTCTGTCTGTTACGAAGCTTGATATGAAATGAAAGGTCATGGCTACTGATGTTTTTCAATTCTTTCATCTTGTTTTGCAAGTGCATATGGGACTTTTTAATTTTGGGTCACTCCGTCTGTATATGTTATATATATATATAAAATATATATATATATATATAATATATTTTTAATTATATATGATGTATATATATGTTGTTTATATGTATGATTATTTTATTTTATTATTATAATTATATAATATAATATATATATATTTAATATATGATAATTTTTGTGTGTGTGTGCGTGGGGTGTGTGTGTGTGTTTTGGTGTGGTGTGTGTGTGTGTGTATGTTTGTGTGTGGTGTTGTGTGTGTTTGTTTTACAATTACAAACCCCCACATAAACAACACACGTTGTAATATATATATATATTATATATATAAATATATTATTAAAATTAAAATTATATTATAAAAGTGGTATATTTATTTTATTATATATATATATAATTATATATTTTATATATAAATGTATATGTTATAAAAAATATATAATTATATTATATTTAATAATTTTTTATATATATAATATATATTATATATTATATAATTTTTAAAAGTTTTTAAATGTGTGGTGTGGTGTGGGGTGTGTGTTGTGTGTGTGTGTGTGAGTGTGTTGGTGTGTGTTTTTGTACATATTACAAAAAGCCACCATAAACACACACCCCACCCCACATACCACACCACACAATATAAATCCCCAATTCACACACACACAACAACCACACACACCACACACAAATATTAATATATATATATATATATATATTATTATTATATTAATATATTATATATTTGTGTGTGTTGTGTGGTGTGTGGGTGGGGTGTGTGTGTGTGTGGTGTATGTTGTGTGTTGGTGTGTGTTGTGTGTTTGTACTATATACAACACGCCCATAAAACACCACAGTCTGTATATGTATATAATATATATAATAATATATATATATATTATATTATAATTATAATATTTAAAATATATAATTTTTATATTTTATTTTTTAATATATTATTAATATATATTTTATATATATATATATATATATTTTATTTATTATATATATATGCATGTTATAATGTATGTTATATATATGTTTTAAAAATTATATATAATATATATATATTATATATATATTTTATGTGTGTGTGTGTGTGGTTGTGTGGTGTGTGTTGTGGGGTGTGTGTGTGTGTGTGTTGTGTTTTACATAATCAAAAACGCACACATAAAACCACCACACACACACACTACACACACACCAAAAATTTAAAAATCCTACACTTACAAACACACACACACCCCAACACCACCCACACACACACATATATATATTTTTAAAATATATTATATATATTATATATAATATATATATATATAATATAATCAATAACGGTATGCCAGTTTGAGCAGCCGGGACCCTCCACCTCCTTCCCCACTAAACTCGATCTTACGCTTTTTTTTTCCCTTATACCATCGACAGCCCGAAAATTCTTTGTTTGTGCTCAGTCTTTTTTTGGTTTGCCTTTCCTTGTTTCCTATCACCATCCCTGCAGCAAGTTTTTCTCAATACTTTTACTTTCTTACATTCCAAAAAACTTTAATTTCCTCTTTTTTTTTTCCCAGATGTCCAAAAGTCGGTCTTTACAATTTATTTTTTTCCAGCCTTCACATCGTCTTTTTCTCTGTCCAGCTAATACGCAGTACTGTCTGTAACACCCATTTAAAAACTATGACTTTTTTTTGTTATCTACTTCAACACCCAACTCAAACCATATGATGAAATTTGGAAAACAAATGTTTTCAAAAACCTACTTTGTCCGAAAAGGAAATGCTTGGGGTCTTTCAATTTTATTGAGAGCAACTGGGGCGTTTTTGGCAATGGAATTCTTCTTTTATCTCCGGTGAATCTCATATTATTAGTTAAAAAGCTCCAAAAAGTGAACTCTTTCACTTTTTTCCACAATCATTCCATTGATTGTAACTTTTTCATCATTGTTCTTTCCCCGGTTATCTTTAAATCTTCATATCAGTTTTCTTGGCATTAAGAAATAGCCAGCCTTTTCGCTTTGCTTCTCAAAACTTTATCTATATTTGTTGTTTTCAGGATACTGCGGCAATAAAAACTATATCATGGCGTACCCAGATTTGATTTTTGTATCCCCCCAAATCCACAGTTCCTTAAAAATTCTCTAGACACCTCTCAAAATTGTTTCAGAATTATATTAAAAGGTGCGAGAAGAAGAAACCCCTGTCGTACTCCTTGTTTGACTTCGAACCATTCGTTAACCATAAGGGGTTTCTTACAGTCTTGTTGTTGGTCATAAAAGGCTTTTTTAAATTGGATGTGTTTTTTGGAAACTTCATACGTACATTTTTTCCAAGGATATCGTGATCACAGTATCAAAGTTTTCACAAATCGTGAACACAGGTATAGGTTTTTGATGTTCTTTTTTTCTCTTGATCAATTTTAAATTTAGAATCGGGTTTTTCTGGCCCTTTTTCCCAGGGAAAAAACCTGCTTTTTTCTCTGAAATTTCCTCTCTTCTTAACTTCATTCTTCCAAAAATTTTTCAACAAATTTTACGCGGACTTTTTAAAGGCATTGTCCTATTATTGTTGCTTTGGAGGGGCGTCATTTTTTTGGGTATGGGAGAAAAGATGATTTTCCCCAGTCTTCGGCCATTTCTTTCATTCCATTTTTTTGTACAGAGTTTGTAGAAGAAGTATTCCACTTTCGCCAGCATTTTTAAATTAGTTCTGCTGTTATTTCATCATTCCGGGGTCTTTTTTATTCAAAAATTCTTTATGGCTTTTAAACTTCGTCCGATGGCGGTGGTTATCCTCGCTGTCATTGAGTCAATTAATGGTGTTGTTGATTTTTTTTTTTTTTGTTAAGTTGGGAAAAATATTGATTCCTCTATCTTTGACTTTTTTCCTCACATAAAAACAAATCCCTCTTTGTTTTGAAGTTTCCCCTTTAGGGTTTAAATTTTTGTGTGATTTTCGTACTCCTTGGGGAGATTTTTTTATTGTCTTTTTGATGAACAGTTTTTCAATTTCTGGCAATGTTTATTTTAAAAATTTTTTTCCTTATCTTGTCGCTAACTTTGAATTTTTTTATTTTTTTTTTTTGTAAATTACTTTTTCAACTGGGTTATTTATACCTTTTTTTTTTAGGATTCTTGTTTCAAATTTCCCTTAGTGTTTTTTCAATCCGGGGGGAAATTTTTCTTTTTCTTTTGGCGATAGTTTCTTAAGCAGTGCTCAGCAAGAGTTCTTTTTCCCTTTTTCCCACAATCATTTGGTGTTTTATCATCTTCACATTGATTGATATTTCAAAATTTGTTTGACACTGCAAATTTTGTAATTGTTTCAAGAGGTTTTTTAGTCGAGCTTTTAAAGGGGGTGTGGGCCTCCCTCTTTTTTAGTCTTATTTTTTAAATCGATAGTAGTGTTTTGGTCCTGTTTTCAGTCGCACCAGGTCTTGTTTTTGGAATTTTTTATGCAATCTTCCCTTTTTGGTTTAGCACAAGTAGCATTTGGTTGCGTGTTCTTTTGTTGGTGAAAACCACGTGTACAAGTGTCTTGGGTGGGGTTGGAACAAGATTGGGATAATAAATTATTTGTACTACAGAAATTAAAAAAAATCTTTTCCTTTCATTTATATCCCCAAGGGGCCCAATTTTTCCCCAGGGGTCATTTTTTAGATTTTTTTTTCCTACTTGGTTTTAGGTCTCCCCTATTTTTTTTACACTCTTTTGGGATTGTGTCAAAGTATCTTTGGGAAAAGTTAAAAAAAAATTTCCCTTTCTTCATCACTTGCAAATTTGTTGGTGCGTAGCATTGTAATACTAATATTATAGGTTTTTCTTGTATTCTGATTTTAAATGCGATCATTTATTGGGCTTACCCAATTAGTGCATTTTAGGTTTTTTTTTTGTGAGAATCATAGAATCCTGACATAATTTCCTTCTTCTTTTCAGAAAAAAAAACTGTCTTGTTTTTTTTTTAGTTTTTAAACTTTCCCTTACTTTTCAATTGGTCCCCCTGATTCCTAGTATTTAAAGTTTATCTATCCATTTCGTTACAGACAGTATGTAATTTACCATCTCTTTCATTTTTCCTTTCGTTCCATTCCCATTTTTTTAAAGTGTTTCTTAATTTGGGCCCGTTTTTTTATTTCTTTGTCTTCCAGATCATATTTTTCATTGCAGCCTGGGTTTCCCCCTAAATAACGCGCCCCTTTATAACCCACGCACGGGGGTTGTATGAATTATCGTTCTGTATTTTAAACATTGTGTAGAGTTTGTCAGGGGAAAAAAAAAGTTTAGTGGAATCCCCCCCGGCCCTTTTCAACTCGCAGTCTCCAACTAAAAGGGGGAACTATCTTGCGCTTTTAAAAAAATTCACTGTAATACCCAGACATTTATTTGGTGAAACCATAATCAGTAGAACTGAAGGTGTTTTTACCAATATCCCCCGCCCTGCTGCCGACATTTCACCGCAACCCGGTATAGGGAGCAAAAGGGTGCTACCTTTTCAAGGGCACCCTGGGTGCAGTTTATTGTCTTTCCCGGGGAAAAATATTATTTTATATATTATATATATATATGTTAAAAATCTATTGTACACTTTATTATCATCAGTCTCCTTGGTCAGTCGGCTATCTTCCGTCAATCTATCTATCTGTCTACACACCCAAAACCACCACACACACCCCACAACCACACACACACACACACACCACCACACACACAAAATATAAATAATATATATATATATATATATATATTATATTAATATATTATATTATATATTGTGTGGTGTGTGTGGTGTGTGTATATACATATATACACACACACCACACACAAAAACGCGCACAAAGCCTCGCACACCACACACTCACGACTCCACCAACACACACACACCACAACACACACACACACACACACACACACCACCAACCACACACACCACACACACGCCACCCCCCACTCACAACATACACATATAATTAATATATATAATTATAATATATATATAAATATAATATATATATTATATATATATATATATATGAAAAGCAAAAAACCCCTTCCGTTTTGATACAGTTGAAAAAAAACCCACAATACAAAAAACTAGATTTTTTGAAGTCGCTTTCAAAAGATCTAGTTTTTTTTTGTGGGTTTTTTTTCCATATATATATATATAACTAATATATATATATATATATATATTTTAATTATAATAAATATATAATTATATATATATATCTGTTGGTTGTGTGGGTTTTGGTTTGTGTGTGTGTGTTGTTTGTGGTGTACAGGTACCCCATTAAACAATCTATCTTTTAATATATAATATGGATATATATATATATATTTAATATATAATATATAATATTTTATATATACAATATATATATAATATTTTTTTTTTCTATATTTACCACTGCAGGGAGCGGCCTCTCTCAGTTCATTATTTGAGAGTTATTTGGCAGTCTCACCCCCGCCTGTTGGTGCTCTTCCAATTAACCGCGGTTTGGCGTTTAAACTATGTCACCCCCCGGGATGACTTCCCCTACGAACCCCGCTTTTTTACTTTTTTAGGCGATACTCTTTTCTTTCCGAAAATCGGGGGTCGAGGGGCCAGGCATTTTTTTTTGATACTTAAATCGGGACCAAGAGGTCGGAGTCCCGTGCTCTAACCCCTGGACCATCGCGGCATTTCTTATATATATATATAATATATTTTATTATATATATAATATATATTATTATATATATTTATATATAATTTATATTATTTTAAATATAATATAAATTATATAATAATATTATATATTATTAAATTTTATATTATAAAATTATATTTATATAAAATTTTAAAAATATATAATTTTAATATTTATTAAAATTTA
>NW_023660821.1:5000-18588 GCF_015228065.2 Penaeus monodon
CTTCCCCTGATATTCACATCTGCAGACTGGTTTAATCATCCTTAATCACTATGCTGCTAATTTTAAACTGAATACCGGATATCTCCTGCCCACAGCCTCCTAGCTTCCAACAACCTCCGTCTTCTTCGTTCTGCCGGCCACCCTTCGCTAACCGCCTGATTTTTCGATCTCACCCTGACCTACCTTCATTTCCCCGTTCCCCTTTAACCCTCCCCGGGGCCCCGTTTTTGGGGGCGTTACTCTCTTTCTTTCTTTTAAACCCCTTTCCCCTTTTCCCCTTCCCCCATCAAAAACTGAAGATGATCCCAGGAAAAATTCGAAACTGTTGTCTCTTTTTTTTAAAAAATTTCTAGTTCGGCTTTTGAGTTTTTTTTTTTAACCACCCCATACATACCCACATATAGATAGATAACAGATATATATTTTATATTATATATTAAAATTTTATAAATTTATATAATATATATATAAAAATATATATATATTACAATTATATTTTTAAAATATATATAAAATATACATATATATAAATATATATAACATATTTTATTATATATAATACATATATATAATATATTATATATATTTTATTTATATCTTATATATTTTTAAAATATTTTTTAAAAAAAAATTATTATACAAATAATACATAATAAAACATTTATAACATAATATATACATATTTTCTATAATTAACATATATTATATTAATAATTTTAATATTATATTATATAAAAAATTATATATATATATATTATTTTATAATATATATATAAAATTATATTACATACCCCACACACACACAAAAACCACCCCACACAAAAGATATTATATATATATATAAAATTAATATATTTTAAATTAATATATATTAAAATATTTTCCCAAACTTCTATTTCTAGTTACTGGGTTTTTTTATCTCTTGGGGAGAATTTGTTGTGGGTGTGAGTGCCCCCCCGGTATGGCGGGGTTTTTGGGTAGTGAAGTGGGAGATCAACGGGGGACCCGGCCCGGTTTCCCCCCAGTCGGCAAAGGACGGGGCCCATTCCTTGTGGTGCTCCCTTGTTTTTCTGGTTCTGCTAGGGGAAGGGGGGAAATTTGCGACTCTTTTTTTCGGCTCTGGGGTTTAAATCCCCTGCGCTGTGAAGGGCCCCGCAAAAAACGAGGGGAGCCCCCCTGCCCTGGCGGGGGGACAGGGCGGGTGGACCTGGGGTGCCCAAAACCTGGGTAATTTATGCTGAACTCCAGGTTGCGGGGTCGTGCTTCTACAGGTACCCCCCCCTCCAGAGATTGACCCAAAGCGAGCGAGCGATTCCCTTAAACCCGTGCCCACTCCGGGGGTCACCATTATGAAGAGGTTGTTTTGCCCATTTTCTATTTGTTTTTACGGGTGCCCTTTCTTTTGGGGAAATTTGGTTGGGGGTGAGTGCCCCACGGGTATGGGCTGGGTTTTGGGGGTATTTAAAAGTGGGAGATAACGGGGGAGCCGGGGGGCCCCCCGGTCTTTAAGGGGACGGGGAAAGCCCCCTTGGGGTTGCTGCGGGCTTTTTCCGGGTTCGGGTGGGGATGGGGGAATGTAAATCTCTTTTTTTTCGGCTTGCTTGTTTGTTTTAAATTTTGCGAATTTCTGGTTTCCCCCGGGGCCTTTTCCCATTTTATGGCCCGGCCTGGGTCGCTTTTTATGGCTGTCTCATTTTTTGGGTCTGAAAATCATTGCTTACCGTGGGGGTGGGTTTGCCAGCGGGGCGCCCCTTTAAACCGTGGTGAAAGCTTCTCGCAAAAACTTTTTTTACCGAACGAGGTTTGTTTTCTGGGGGCTTTGTTAGGAATTGCGGGGTGCACGCAATTCTCCAAGTAGGGGAAACCAGCGGGGGCGTTCGGCTCGCCGCAATGCATGCAACCCTCTTTTTCACGTTCAAATGTTTTTTTTTAATCTCCCATGCACAGGGGTAACCTAGGCCATTCGTGCGAATGACTTGGGGTACCTCTTTTTTGTTTATTTAGAGAGGGGGCCAGGGGTTTAAATAGCCTGTGGCATTAAATACCAGCTGGCCGGGGGGGAATTTTGGTTTCCCCCCCCCCCCTTTTCCTCTCGTAAAGCGGGCAGGGGGGGGGATTTTGGCCGTCACCGTCACTTCCCTTAAGAAAATTTGGGGCTCTATGATTTCAGGGGTTTAGGGGGCTCCCCCCGGCCGATTTGGGCCCTAATCGGGTCGAAAGGGCTCTTGCCTCTGATCCCTAAGGGCTGGGAACCCATTTTTAATGTTTAATCTTTACCCTGAGAAAGGCACCTTTTGGGCCTATTGTGCGGATTTTTTGTCGGGAGGTAGATGTTGCCCAGGGGGTTGAGGCTGCTAAAGGGAACAGTCAGGGGCCCCTTTTGGGAGTTTTGTGGTATGCCCACTGCCCTTTCCCCTTTCACGGACGGGGGCCCCAGTGCCCCCAAATGATAAAAACTGCTCTGTCTGAAAGCGAGGAGGCTTTGGGTCTGTTCCCCCATGGAATTGGGGCACCCCTTGCTGCAAGGGCCGGGGCGCCTGCAGTGTGGGTCAAGGGTCGCCCAAATTTCCATCCGGGGTAAATGTTCTGCCCCCCGGGAGGGGTGATTTTGCAATAAACCCCCCGGGTTTTTTTGCCTTTAGGTTTGGGGCGTACGTATTAATTTTTTTTGGGGGGGCTTGCCAGCCCTCTGCCCGAAAAACCTTTTAAAGGTTTTTGTGCCCACGCGGACCTTCGACAAGCCCAGGGTGTGGGAAGTCCTCCCCTTGGCCAGTGGGTTCTTTGGCTGATGGGGGTTTTAACCCTGGCTGGGGGCACGGGCCAGGATTTTTTTTGGAAAAACAGCTCTTTTACCCGGTTCTAGGCTTTCTGACTTTTTTGGTTTAGGCTTGTTTTTTTTTGGGAGCCTGGTGACCTTTGATAAAAATTTTGTGCCCCGTTAGAGGATTCTGAGGCCAAGGGGAAAAGGTTTGCCCCCAAACTAGGAGGTTGAGGCCCTTCGCCCCCCTTTGGGGGCCCACCCAGAAGGACCCTGGGGGCCCGTTTTGGACTGTCCCCAAATTAAATTTTATATTTTTTTCTTAATCCCAATCAACAGGGAGGCATGGGCCCCCCCCCCCCCCCCCCTACAAGGGGTTCTGACACCCATGTACTTGAATGATCTTGTACTCTTTTTCCTGGCCCCTAGCGTTTTTCCAACTCATTGCTCTATGACAGACAGTCTTCCTTTGTTCGGTCAAACGGGTATTTGGCCCTCCTGGCGGAAGGAGAGGGTCCGGCTATCCTTCCCCCAAAGGGTACAGGTTTTCCTGAACCCCCTCCAAGTCCTTCCCGGGGATTTTCAGATTTTGGGGGCCTTGAATCTCTGTCCAGGCCATGGTTTTGGATTTGGCTGAGAATCTTTAGTCCTGTCCTGAAACACTCCTGGATACCAAGCCCGGGAAAACCGCTGGGCTTTGTTTGGGCCCCGTTTTGGGTCCAGTGAAGATGATAGAAAGGTCGTCTGCATGGAATGATTTTGCCCCCCAATGGGAATTTTTTATGTTGAGGATACAGGACTTTAAAGGGGGTTTTAAAAAAAGGCTGGCCTGAGAACCCCACCCTGGGGCCCTTCCCAATTTTCTAAGTGGCATGTGCTGTGTTGGTGACCTTGGAATTTGATGGCTGATCAACTCCTAAAGTATTCACCTTCCAAGTCAGGAGTTTACCCCCTTATTCCTTTTTGGATCGGGCCCTTTTCCTAATGGCAAGAGGACTTGCCAATTCAAAAGCCTTCTCCGGGTTTAAAGGAATACTGCCACAGATGCGCCCGTTTTTAAATTGTGCTCAAGAGCGGGCTATGCTGTGCGCTTTTTTGGTTTTTGCCCCCTAGTAAACCCCGTGGGTTTGTTCGTTGTGGGGCCCCATTTCCATTGGACCCGGTTCAGTACCATACTCTGGGCATTTTTTCCCAGACAGCTGGGGGAAGAGTTTGGGGGTACTTTCCCCGGCCCCTTTTGGGTTTTTAGGGAGGGGAAAAGCAGGAAACCCCCTTTTCCCAGCTCTGGGGTAGAGGGGGGAAAATTTTCCCGGGGCTTTTTGGGAAGGTTGCAGGAATGAAAGGCCCCACCTACCACCCCGGGGCGGGAGAGGATGGGGAAAAAGACCCCGTCATCCCCCGGGGGCGGGTTTTGCAACTGGCTTTAGGTGCTTTTTTAAGTTCCCTCAGAAAAAAATAAGTCTGAGTTATCGGGTTCGGCTCCCCTTTTTTTTGTGTAAAGCAGTCTGTCGGGTTTTGTAGGCATACTTGCCCTTGCCCTCAGTTCGGCTGGCAACTGTCGCTCCCGTTTCTGCAGAAAAACTCTTGTGCCAGTCTTTTGGGGCCCCTTCCCGGGGGGGCCCGTGGTGCGTGAATCTGGGGGCTAAAGGCGGCTGGTGGTCGTTTGACCCTTGCCTAGTTTCTGAGAGGGGGTAGGGTGATCGAAAAAATCCCACCATTCCCAAAAAAGGCCACTTTTTCCTGCCCCCTCTGCTGGCATTTTCCTTGGGGGCCCCTAAAGGGGCCCCCCTTAGGGGGGCGGGTTGTCGGGGGTTTTTTCCCTTTCCCGGAAATTTTTTTCGGCACATATTTACCCTGGGTTTGACCTCCCAAAATCCCCGTCTTTGGAAGTACCGGGCCCGCCCCTTGTGACTCCGGGCCCCGGGGCTGATTTTTTGGGTTTTAGGGTCAGGGGAGGCTGCCTCTTTAATGGAAATTTAAAAGTTTTCTTTTTAGAAATTCCAATTTTTGCTCTGTGGGGGTTTCATTGTTCTCAGCCCAAGGGGGCCAAGGCCTCGGGAAACGCCTGCCAGTTGGCCTTTGTCTTTTTTCCATTTTGGGGATTGGGGGGTCGTAGTTTTGGGGCGGGGGCCCACTATCCATGAGGGTTGTTATGTGCCTTAAGGGTCACAGTGACGGTCTCATCGCCCACCCCCACCAAATCCTCTCCCCAGAGTCGCGTGGCCAGGTGGGGTCTAGGACCCCTCCTGTCCTTCCCGTTGGCCCCGGGTTTGTTGAGGACGCGATCCGGGGGAATTTGTCTCAAGCCGTTGGCTAGTGACCCCCAGCCGCCCCGGGTCCCCTGAAAGGGAGCCAGGAGGGGGTTGGGTTTGTGCATTGAATTCTCCCCCATGATCCCCGGGGCTTTGTGCTCGGGAAGAAATCCCGGGCGATGTTTTTAAGTATGCAGTGTGGCCTGCGGTACACTTTGGTTAAATTTCGGGGGTTTCCCACGGCCCGTTGAACCCTCGAGGGCAAGAGATTAAACATCCCCCAGTGCGGTGCTTTCGGCTATTGGGGAAAGCAGGGATTGTTGCTTTCACCAGGGTCATAAAAGGCCTTTTTTTGGACTGGGAACGTGGCAGCGTAGACTTTATACCCGGCAAAGCAAAAACAGCTTCCGCTGAAAATGTCCCTGGAGCTAAACGATGTAAAGGCCTTTGATCCCCATATTGCGTGGGGATGGCCCCCCCTTGAGGAGAAGCCAAGATGTTCCACTGCAGAATACTTAGTTTGGCTGAAATGTTTTTCAAATTGTATTTTACTCAAAAATTGTCAAAATTCGGGTTGACGGTCGGAGTCTGACCAAATTTCCCTTTGAGATCCTCACTGCTTGAGGGTCCCCCTTTGGCTGTCCCGGCTATCCCTGGATCCCCTGGGGGGGGGGGGGGAGAGCCTTTGGGAGCTCTGGGCTTTTGTTTTTTGGCTTTTTTTTCTGCCCCGGCTGGGTTTGTGCATTAAACTCCCTTTCCTGGGGAGGCCCCGCTTCTTTCCCGATTCGGCTTGGGGACTGAATTTAGCCTGGGTTTGGCTCTGCCCGTGAGGGCATAGCCTGGGTAGGGTCTTCCTTTGAGGGGATACCCCGGGTTGGAAGGGGAGGGAGTCTCGAAAAAGGGGGGAGGGAGAGGATTGGGCTTAATTTTGGGCCCCCTCCATTTTTCCTTCCCTTTAAAGCTTTTCACATCTGTTTTGAATTCGTCCCCCGGGAACGTCCGGGCCGGGTTTTTCCGCCTCTTCCTTGGTCCCTTTGGGCAAGGATTTGCCCCGGGTGTGCCCCACCAGTGATCAGGATCGACATGTCCCCCTCGTCGAAGAACATGGGCCTTCTGGGTTTTTGGGGGGGGGTCATGTGTTTTCTGTTTTTGGGAAACCTTTTTTTCCCGTGGTTTTCCCCTGCCTTTTCTTTACTTGGGGGAAAATCCTGGGTTTTCAGAGATCTTTGGGTTTTCGGTTGGGGGGGAGCTTCCTTCCTTTAAGAGGTTGGGAAGCCTTTTCGCTTTTGTTCCCCCCCCAGACGTAGGTTTTCCCGGGGGGGGGGCCCCCCGGGAAAAAAGTCTGGGGCGCTTCTTTTTGGGAACCTCTTTTCCGGTTTGAGGGGCCCCCTCTTTTCCCGACAGAGCAAGCCGGCTCCAGGGGTTTATGCCTCTTGGGGACAGTTTGGGCATTTGGCCCGTTGTGTCCTTCTTTTCTTCTTTTTGTGCCCTTGAGGCACACCTCGGTATTGTTTTTTGCCTTGGGTACCGAAACCAAATTTTGGCTTGGCTGTAAGTTTTTCCCCGGTGGGGTCCTTACTTCTGGCACTTGAAAAACCCCAAGGGTTCAGGGACATAAGTGCGTAGGTTTTATAGGTACCCCCGGTTTCCCAGTTCCAAGGGGGGGCTTGGGTTTTCATGGTCACCAGGGCTTGCCTTGGGTTTGGGGTCTTTTTCCTTTGACAATCGGAAACCCCCATCCTGGGGGGGTGTTTTTTTTTATCACCCCCACACGTATAGAATGAGAAGCCAAGTACCCCCATCTTTTCCCCTTTTTTCCCCCTCGGGATTCAGTTTGGGGAGAGGCTCACTTTTTCCTTTTCCCCTCTTTTAGCTCCTTTTTTCTCCTGCAGGAAACAAAGGGTGGCTTGATCTTTTTGGGGACGATGAAAACATGCCCCGATCCGCGCAACCCGGATCGGGCAGCCGGATTTTGCGCTGGCCCCCAATGCCCTTACCATTTGGTAGGCATTGTTTGAAACCTTTTGGGTTTAAAAGGGGGCCCTTTAAAATTTCGGGGGGAAAAAGCCTTGGGGGTCCAGAATCGCCATCAGAGTCGGTCTCCGGCCCCGGGCCCTTTTGGTCCCCCCTTTCGGCTTTGGGGTTTTTCCCTGGAGGCCCCCCACTGTTTCGGTGGTTCAGTGGTGCTCCTGATTCAGTCAGTTTTTGGGGGCGTTTTTGAAAGGGGGGTCAGAGACCTTTTGGTCTGGGTTTTCTGGCCTGAAGGGGGGCCCCACGAGAGGGCCATCTGGGGGACAGACATGTTTGTACATGAAATTTTTTTTTCTTCTCCGCCATCTTGGCAGCAGGCATGACATGTTTATCCTGTTCTCGGGTTTTCTTTTTCCACCCAAGGCAGTAAACCTTTTAGGGTGCTGCCCTGGGCTGGGCCTTGCACGGGGCCTCAACAGTAAAGGTTTTGTTTTTGGGGGGTTTTTATTTAGATTTTTTCCCTAAAACTTGGCAGTGCTTCACCCCTCCGCCCCCCCCCACCCCGGAGGGCCAAAAAAGGGGAACTGAGTGCTAGAACCAAAGTCTAACAGCAAAAAAGGGGGGATGAAATGGATTACGCACCCCAATTTGCCGATTGCACTGGTACGGCCGGGCGGGGGGGTAAACCCGGCAGCAGATGCTTGACCCTAGCCTCCCGAGGGAGACCAGCCAATTGGGCCGGCCGGGCCTGGATCAGGCCGCCCCGTCTTTTCCAGAATAAAGGGCCAAAAAAGGAGTGTTGCTAGCCGCAGGGGGTACTCCCGGCATCGCCCCAACCTCCAGGACTCCCTCTCCCAGCTCAAAGGGGCCACGGCCCCGGCAAAAAACTGGGTGGTTTTCAAACCCCGGGGGATTTTCCCCAAAGGGGGTTTTCCTTTCCCTACAGGACACATTGATGGGAAACTTTTGATCCCCTCAGTTTAGGAAAAAGGGGGCTCTTTCCCCTTTTTTCCAGGCAGTTCCTCTTTCCCCTCCCGGAGGGGAACTGTTTCCCTTTTTCCCCCCAAATGAATCCCTCTTTTCTTGAAACCCCAAAGGTTGTTTTTTACCTCATTGAGAAAAAAAAAAAAAAGGGGGGCCTGCACCTTTTTAGGGAAGGGTTTCCTTTTTTTCCCCCTGAAAAAAGCCGGGCCCCCAGACTGTTTTTACCACAAAGAGGGAGGGGAAATTACCCTTTTTCCAGGTGGTTTCCCATTTCAGGGGCGGTTTTTTTAAGGGGAATCCCCCTTCTCTCTGGGAAAAATCCAGGGAGTTTCCCTCAGTGATTTAAAAGGGGGGCCGTTCCGTTTCCGCTCCTTCGTCCCCCTTAAAACAGGGCCCCAAAACCCCAAAAAGTTTCCATCACGGGAGGGAGAGGAGCTTACCCTTTTTTTTCAGGCAGGTTTTTTTTGGCAGGGTGGGTTTAACGTGAACCCCTTCCCTTTCTCTGAAAACCCCAAAGTTTCACCTCAAAATGAGAGTTGAGGGGGCCTTTACCCGTTCGTAAGTTTTCCTTTATTTCCCCCCCGAAAAAGCCCCCCACCAGGGGCTATTTCATCAAAAGTGGGGGGAAAGACCCAACCCTTTTTTTCCCGGTACTTCCTATCACAGGCCCGGGGCTTGAGGTTTTGTCTAGGCAGCTTGGCCCATTGACAGAACCTGGGTGAAGGCCCTACAAGGGGGGTCTACCTGCCTATCGCCCTATTTGAAAGAAAAAAAGTGGGAATTTATCAGAAAGGTTTTGCCAGACCAGCCCCTAAAAAAAGAATGGCAACCATGCACACCGAAGGCAGGCCCTTTTAAGGCCCCCCCCCAAAACACCTCCCCTGCGGGAGGTAAAGGTCCCGCCCCCTCCCCAGCACGAGCCCGAAGAAGGGGTTCCCCGTTTACCAGAAGGGTGCACACCCGTCATCCTAATGCCGAAAATTCGTATAGGAAAAGGGGTAGGCAGGAGGGAAAGAAGCTTTCATGCCCAAACACATAGCATGTGGGGAAAAACAATGGGGGGGGGCGTCCCGTCCTTTTAAAGGGAAAAGGGCCCAGGCCGAGATTGCAGGAACCCGGGCGCGGTGCCCCTCTTTAAAATGCCCCTTTCAAAAGCCCACACGGGTCGAGGGATTCCCTGGGGAAAATCTCTTTTGGGGTTTCTCGGCCCCACCCGCTGCGCCCCCTCGCCACCCTTGCCCGGAAACCCATCCTCCCCTTTTCCCCGGAATTTGTCCCCCAAATTAAAGGGCCGATTCACCGCAGGGGGGAAAGGGGGGGAGAGGGCCCTTTTCTTCAGCTGCGGGTTCCGTTTTTCGGCTCTGCGGCTTAAAATTTCCAAGCGCTGTGTATGCGCGCAGGGAACGGGGGGGCCCGCTGTTTCCCAAATTTAGCGCGGGGCATTGGTGGGGACCTGGGGACCCAAAAAGGGGAATTTTCTGAACCAAGGGTTCGGGGCGTGCGCTTTCAAAAGGGGGTAACGCCGAAAAATGGGGGCATTTCCGCATCCCACCCCTTTGCTTCCCCCACAAAAAATCCCTTTGGGGGAGGGGCCCAGGCAGGGCCATGGCCCGTAGAAACCGGCCCAAAACCCTGGGTCTCCGGGGTTCATCTCACAATTCCCCCTCCACCCCGGGGTTTTCTCGCAAGACCCAAAATGGGTAGGGTTTGTCCCTTTTTGGGGTTTTTTGGGGGTTTTGCCTTAAAACTTTTATTAGATCGACCCTTTTAAGGCCAAGCTTCGCCCTTTGACACGGCAATCTGAATTCCCGCCCAAATCCCCAAAGAGGCAACCGGCCCCTGGGGGCCCTTTTAAGGCCATACATCTCCCTGGGAGGAGGCTGCACTGAGCAAGCCCAAGGCTCATTTACCAAAGGGCACACAGACAAGCCAAAAGTTGAAAGGTGGGAGGAAAAGGGCACCATAGCGGGAAAATGGGGGCGTCCCTCCTTTTTAGCCGGAATTGTTTTGGCCGGCGATCTCCTATTTCCCTGCAACCCCCTTTGAGGATCGATCTTGGGGTCGGTTTGCGGCCCCCGTCCAACACCTTTTACGGGCCTTTGGGAATTCCTTACCTTCAAAAAGAGGGGTTTTTTTTGGGATTCTTTTTTGTGGGCCCCTTACTTAAGGGTTTTGTTGGCCAGAGGCCCCTTTTGCGGGCAAATTGGGGCCTTCCCCAAAGGTTTTCTGAACAGTTGGGGCCGGAAAGGGGCTACGGAAATGGCCTTTTTTCCCATTCTTTTTTCCAAAACCCTTTTGGGGTTCCAGGCAGGCATGGCAACCTGCAAACCTGGTTGGTTATTACTTTAAAAACCCGGTGTTAACAAATGTAGGGTTCAAAAAGGAAACCAGAAAGTGGGTTGGGGGGGTTCAGAAATTCCATTGCCTTTCCTTTAAATGGGAACCCCGAAGGGGGGTCTTCCCCCTATGTGGTGAACAGCTTTTTAAAATCAGGAGATTTCCAACCCTTTTAAACTCCCTTTCGCTTCATCAAAACTGAAATAAGCTTGAAAATACAGTGTCCTCAAGTTTGGGAAAATTGCTCTTTCTTCAGCCTTTTGGGCCATCGTCAATTGTTTTTGGGGACAGAAAAACTTTGCAGGTATAAATTGTACTTAACGTTTCCCCCGAAAAAGGTCTGAATTCCCACGCCCCCCAAAATTTTTTTTGTTTTAGGGCTTTTAAGCTTTAAACCCTTTTCCAAAAGGCCGAGGACCACGACGAAGTTCCTTTACTTGGGAAGCGATTAAGCCTACCGGTTAAAGTTTGGGGAAAGGGCCCCTCCTTTTATTAAAAGGAAAAGTCCCCCCCCCTTCTCCCATCCCGTATTAAAGGCGTATTAGGTAAACGGTGGAATTCCCCGGGGTAATAATTTGAATATTTCCTGTTTTAAAACTAACGGCCCCCCCCCCCCCCCCCCCCCCCCCCCCCCCCCCCCCCCCCCCCCCCCCCCCCCCCCCCCCCCCCCCCCCCCCCCCCCCCCCCCCCCCCCTTTTTTTTTTTTTTTTTTTTTTTTTTTTTTTTTTTTTTTTTTTTTTTTTTTTTTTTTTTTTTTTTTGCCTCTTTTCCTCCCCAGGGACCTCTAGGAACAAAGGTGCTTTCACCTCATTGCCTTAAATGACATCAGTACTTCACGAGGAAGCCCATCTCGGCAATGTTTGTCCATTACTGACTTGGCTGTAGCTCTGCCTCATTATCCAGGTCCATAGCCGTGATGCAAACCGTGTTGGTGCAAGGACACAGCCTTGCCTCAACTGTTGAATAAACAGGGAAGAAGTTGACAGAACCCCACCGACATGAGCTGCTACTTTCATACCAGATAAAGGCTTGTCTATTAGGCAATAAGCTGATGTTGGATATTCACCTATTAGACTAGGATCCCATGGATTCCCGAAGTGAACTCAGTCCATGCCTTTTTTGAGGTAACTAGTGTATGTTGGCAGAGACACCTGACGCAAACTCCATGAGCGGTGTCCACCCACATTACTCGAAGCCTCGAGTATGGCTATCGGGAGACTTGCCAGGAGTAGAATCGGACTGCTCCACGTTCTGTGCTCAGCTATGTGGGTCTCTGTTTCAGAAGGTGCTGGTTTCGGCATGGTAGTGGTACATCCAACAATCCCTCCCCTCCCAATGGAAGCCGCCTTGCCGCGGGGGGGCTTGAGGTCCCAATGATCTGGTGAGCCGGACCAGGGCTACCCATACTGGAGGGGTCACTCAGTGAGGGATGAGACAAAATGGCTTCCTGGTGCACCAAGGCCTATGAGAGGGGATGGCACCACCCTGGTTCATTCATCTTGACCAGGGAGACTCTCCCAGTGTGTTTGCCGTGGTGGCATCCCGTATTACCAGAGACAGGAGTCCTGTAGGTTGAGCGATGCTGCACACTGGCCCTGCAGCTAGCACACACCTCTTTGGTCCTTTATTCTGGTTAGACGGGTGGTTGATCAAGGCCCGGTCAAGTCAATCGGCTGGTCAAATATGGCTATGGTCAAGCGGGCACTGTTCAGTCGGTAGCGCATAGGTCCCGCGACTGCCATCAGTACTGTAATAGTGGCTGCGTATATTTCCTCATTACCCTGTTGGGAGATTTTGAGCCCAACTATAGCTTCCCCTCGTTGGACTCCATGGTGGGTGGGGGATGGGTGAGGAAATGAAGAATTCGATTTGTAATGAGTACTACAAATTTACAAAGATCTAGCTCTCTCCCTGACGACCTACCAATCCCGACCATTCCCTCTGGAACATCACATGTTGTCACTTTGGAACCTTTCCAGCTTCCAAAGGGCAAGAATGGGATCGTAATGGTTCCTGGGACTCCCAAACCAGGTAAGAAGGGAAAATCCTCCTCAATCCACTAAGGAAATCTTACTGGTAATATGAAAATTTCATATAGTAAAAACCCAGTAGTAAGACCATTTAAAGGGATCAATCATGGATCTTTATATTTTGAAATCACGAAAAATTTTGAAATTCAAGTGATCCCCCGCACACCCCCAGGAGAGGTAGTATAGTTGGGTTTGCACCCGAGAGAGTGACCGTCTGCGTGCAAAATCGAATTTTTTTGGGGGTAAAATTTCATGTTTTCCTTACAAAACCTCAATCAGGGAAGGGGAATTTTTTTTCCCGAGACCTGATGAGGTTTTTTTGAGGAGAAACTGTGGGAACTAGAAAATTTTAATTTTGGCATTTAAAAGTTTTAAAAAAAAAATTTTAGGTTTTGGGAACCGTCACCCCCCGCTCTCCTTCTAATTTTTAAAACGGTTTTAAAATTTAAAGGGATGGTACCACCTAAAGGAAAAGCCATATGTCCCAACCCTATGCGGGTTTCCCATGCCGGGGTTTTAGGGGCTGGACCAACTCTTCCCTTTTTTAAGAAATGGCAACCAAAAATATGTTTAAGTGTGGACACGGTCATAAAGGAATGACAATGTCCGGGCCCAAATGTTGTTCCACTGAAAAGAAGCTGAAGCTTTTTAAAAGCATGAAAAAGGTAAAAATTTGAAAGAAGTATTGTAATAAGGAGCAAGGAAAAAGTTAGTTTTTCCAGAGGCAAAGAGTGCCTGGCGTTTTCACACCCCTAAACCTTTGCTTCGGTTCGGGCCCCTCCCCTTCCACCAACCCCTTTCCCAAAGCTTTCCCCCCAAAATTTCCCTTCAACCCAGTCCCCTTTAAAAAATCTGGGAACCCCAGAAACGGGGAAAGTCGGGGGAAAAAAATCCCCCCCAAATGGGGGGCCAAGGTGGGGGCCCCCCCCATTTTGGGCCCCCCCGAATAAAAGGGGCTTCCCTAGGGGGCCCCCCCAAAAAAAAAGGGGGTTTTTTTTTAGGCAAAAATCCGTTGTTAAAAAAAATTTTTTAAATGGGGGGGTTGGGCCGGGAAAACCCGGGTTTAAAGTCAGCCCATTTGACCCCCCAAAACCTCCGGAGGAGTGCCCTAACAAACCCAGCCTTTCTTTTCCCCAAAAAATCCGAGCCCGAAAGGAAGCTTGGGAAAAAATTCCCGGGTAAAAACCCCCCAAAATTCTAAATAGGGGGGAACCGGGAGGGAACTTACCTGGAAACCCCTTTGAAAAAATTTGGGG
>NW_023660822.1:0-12500 GCF_015228065.2 Penaeus monodon
TAATAATATATTTATAATAATAATATTTATTAATATACATATATTATTATAATTATACATATATACTATACATTTATAATAATATTTTAATATCACTAAATAATATAATAAAATATATACAATAAATATATCAATAATATTATTATTATATATTATTATATTATTTTATTATAAATAATAATATTAGAATAATATAATAATAAATAATAATAAATAATAATTAATAATAATAATAATAACAAAATAATAATAATAATATATATATATTAATAATAATAATATAATTTTTAATAATATTCAAATGTTATCATAATTCTTTTATTCACTTTTAAATCATTATTTTATGATTATACAATTCTGTAATTATTATCATTATTACCCTATAATTCGAAATCTCCAAGAAATCTAAAATCGTATTTTGGAGATCTTATAAGGCTATATTTCGAGTTTTTGCCGCTTTTTACTTTTGGGAATTTTTTTCTATACTTTTTTATATTATATTGACACATTCCTGTTATTATCATCATCTTACATGATTATCATCATTATTATATCATCTTTATCATTATATCATTTATCATCATTATCATCATTATTCAATTATTACATCATTATAATTTACATTATTATTGCAATTATTGGAGTTATAGTAATTATTTTTGAAAATATAAACATCAAAATAATAATATAATAACAATAATATAACAATATAAATATTTAATATTATTTATTATATTATTAATTATACTATATTAATAAATTATTCTTATATAATATATTATTTTTGAATTATACTATAAATAATAATAATAATATGAATAAACAATAATAATACTAATAATAATAATTATAATCACTACATTATTATTATTATACATTATACTTATTATATAATTATTGTTATTATTACAAGAAATATAATAGATTTTTTGGCAATAATATAATAATTTAATATAATATAATAAATATAATAAATAAATATAATAATATATATATAATAATAATATAAATAATAATAATAAATTATTTTTAATAATATTCAAATGTTATCAAAATTCTCTTTATTCTCACTTTTATTCATCATTATTGTTTGATTATACAATTCTGAATTTATTATCATTATTACCCTAATAATTGCCAAATCACCAAAGAATCGAAAAACACGTCATTTTGGAGTTACTCTCATTAGGCTATATTTCTAGATTTTTGCGCTTTTTTCACTTTTGGGAATGATTTTTTCTTATACCTTATTATTATATTATATATGGACACAATTTTATATATATTTTCAATTATCATGATTATCATCATTATTATGTATCATCATACATTACATCATTTATATTCATTATATCATCATTATATCATCATTAATTCAATTATTTACATCATTATTGCAATTGTTATCAATTATTATTTGCAATTATTGGAGTTTATAGTATATAATTTTTGCAATAATACTAATAACCACAAACAATAATAATAGTAATAAAATAATAATAAAATAATAACGAATTTTATAATTAATTATTTATATCATTTCTTAATTAGTATCGTTATTACAGTAATTATTACTGTTATAATAATTATTTTTGAATTATACTACCAGTAATAATATAATGATGATAATAACAATAATAATACAATAACAATATTATAATCACTAGCATTATTATTATTATACTTATACTTATTATTATTATTGTTATTATTACAGATATAATAGATTTTTTGGCAATAATACTAATAATTAAGATAATACTAATATTAATAATAATAATAATAATAATAATAATAATAATAATAATAATTAATAAGAATAATAATAATGTAATAATATTCAAATGTTATCAAATCTCTTTATTCTCACTTTTATCATCCATATTGTTATGATTAAATACCAATTCTGGTAATTATTATATTATTACCCTAATAAGTGCCGAAATCACCAAAAGAAATCGGAAAAAAAAAACGTTATTTTGGAGTATACTTCAAAACGGTATATTTCGCTAGATTTTGCCGCTTTTTCGACTTTTGGGAATGTTGTTTCTTATACCTTTTATATTATATATGGACAACAATTCCTCTTAATATCATCATCGTGTATCATGATATCCTATTATTATCGTATCATCATCATTATCATCATTTATCATCATCATTATCATCATTATTGCAATTATTATCATTATTATTGCAATTTTTATCATTATTATTGCAATTATTGGAGTCATAGTATATATTTTTGCAATAATACTAATAAACCACAACACAATCATAATAGTAATAACAATAATAATAACAATAATAAACGATTTTATAATAGTATTTATATTCATTATCTTAATTAGTATCGTTATACTGTAATTATTACTGTTATAATAATTATTTTGCAATTATATTACAGTACAAATAATAATATGATAATAATAACAAATAATAAGACTAATAACCAATATTATAACCACTAGCATTATTATTATATACGTTGTTATACTTGTTGTATTATTGTATTTATTGTGATTATTATTACAGCTATTATAGATTTTGCAATAATATTAATAATTAAGATAATAGTAATATAATCAATAATAAAATAATAATAAATAAAATAATAATAATAATTATTTTAATAATAATTCAAATGTTATCAAAATTCTCTTATCTCACTTTTATCATCATTATGGTTATGATTAATAAAATTGTGGTAATTATTATCATTATTACCCTAATAATTCCGATATCACCCAAAGAAATCGAAATAACGTCATTTTGGAGTCTACTCTAAAAAGGCTAATTTCGCTATATTTTGCCGCTTTTTCGACTTTTGGGAATGTTTTTCTTATACCTTTTTTATATTAATATATGGGACACCAATTCTGTTATTAATCATCATCATTTCATGATTATCATCATTATTATCGTTATCATCATCATTATCATCATTATCATCATTATCATCACATATCACAATATGCAATTATTACATCATTATTGCAATTGTTATTCATTATTATGCAAATTATTGGAAGTTATAGATATATTTTTGCAAATAATAATAATAACCACAAAATTAATAATAGTAATAACAATAATAATAACAATTAATAACGATTTTATAATAATTATTTATATTCCAGTATCTTATAGTTATCGTTATTGCTGTAATTATTACTTGTTATAATAATTTTTTTCGCAATATACTACCAGTACAAATAATAATATGATAAAATAACAATAATAATACTAATAACAATATTATAACCACTAGGCATATTATATTTACTTATACTTATTATTATTATGTTATTTTACAGATCTAATAGATTTTTGGCAATAAAAACATAATAATTAAGATAATAGTAATAATAATAATAATAATAATAAAATATAATAATTAAAATAATAATTTTAATAATATTCAAATGTTATCAAAAATTCTCTTTATTCTCACTTTTATCATAATTATGTATGATTAATGGTAGGTTCATGTCTGAGCCGCCGTGGTCAGAGCATGATACTGAATTGTAGTTTCATGTTGTTGATGCCTCTTGGAGTGAGTAGTGGTAGGGTACCCACTCTCTTTCCACGGAGAGTGCCTGTGTTAACCTAGTAGGTAATAATTCTCTCTATTTTTATCCGGGCTTGGGGACCAGCAATGACTTGGGTTGGGTAGCTGCCAGTGGCTAGGTAGGCAATTGATTGAATTTCCTTGCCCATGGAACAATGCGCCGGCGGTGACCTCGAACCCTCGAACTCAGATTGCCGCGTGACAGTCTTTGAGTTCCGATGCTCTAACACTCGTCCACCGAGGCCTTGAAGATCATGGGCTTCCATGATATAAAACATCTATACTAATATAATATATATATATATATATATTATATATATATATATATATACACACACACACACACACACACACAACACACACCACACACACATATAATAGGTATATATATCTATATATATATATATTATATAGATATATATAATATATAATAATATATATATATATACTATATAGATATATGTATTTATGCTATATATGGATATATATATTATATATATATATATATATATATAATATATATATATATATGGAATACAACATACACGCATTCACACACACATTCACTATTAACACACACACACACATATATATAGATATATATCTATATATTATATAGATATATATATAATGAGATATATAGAGATATATTGATCATTTATATTATATATATATATATAGATATATATATATATATATATATAAATATATAATCAAATCATATATATAATATATATAGATATATAATATATTATATATATATAGTATATATATTATATGTCGTGTGTGTTACGTGTGTGGATGTGTAATTGTGTGTGTGTGTGTGGAGGTAGATGCTGAAGGGACACTGGTCCTCCTCTCACGTTACGTACATGATGGGTGTAACCAGGAAGTAGGTTAATGAAAACCCGGGAAACCGCAATCGATTTACGGAACCAAATGACCGGAACCGCAAGGGATTACGTAATCATGCCGTAACGGAACATTAATCAAGTTAATGATGTTTAGCAGCACACCAGGGACTAACCTTACGGTCGTTCATGCCGCATCAATAGCAAGAAAGTTAGGCATAATTAAGTGATTATCATAATCAATAGAAAATGATTAACTGACTCTAATGATATCTAACAGGGTGTCCCCTCCCCTCTCTCCATACAGGCGACTGGACAGAACGCTCACCTACGCATCACAACAGGTTCTGACCGCAGGAAAGTGATTAACGCAATAATGACCGTAAACCTAGAAATCATTAGTAATGACGCTAACACACACGAGTGATCACCCCACTAATGAATGAGGCAATCATAATTCCAACCCAATGCCAGGTGTCACAGTTGACCCAACCACCACCAATTTCCATACCCTCCAACCCCACCCGAATATTCATCATGTTTAAACTTGCACCTGGTTTGAAAATTGACCCTGTTACAGACGAATGATCATCCCTCCTAATTAATGATAATCCATAAATGTCCCTCTAATGATGTCTATTACACACACCTAAAGGGGTTCCTCTCACCTCCCCTCCTCCTCTCCAAACAACCCTCCTCCCTTCCTACCGCCCCTGCCCCACATTCCTCCATACCCAAAGCAAAAATAGTAAGAAAAAAGAAGAAAACAAACAAAATCACAATCCTACTTAAGGAGATTATATAGATATATATATATATATACTATTATTATATATATATCTATTATATATATATATATATAATATATATGCATATATATACATATATATTAATATATATGATATAGATATATATATAGTATATATATATATGTATATAGATATATATATAGATAGATGATATTATAGATATATAGATATAGATGATATATATAATATAATATGACATATATATATATATAGATATAATATATATATGATATAGAAGAGTAGATATATAGAGATGTAGAGGGAGAGAGATATTATAT
Source organism: Penaeus monodon (assembly GCF_015228065.2). NCBI lineage: Eukaryota > Metazoa > Arthropoda > Malacostraca > Decapoda > Penaeidae > Penaeus > Penaeus monodon. The sequence continues at coordinate 5,510 of NW_023660822.1, forward strand.
CGAGATAGATGCACTGTATATATATATAATTATAGATATATATGATTAATATATATATATATATATATATATATATATATATAGATATAGATATGTAATTATTATATATATAATAATAATCGATGTAATGACAGATATATGCATAGTGAGAGATATAGATAGATAGATAGATATATAGATATATAGAGTAGAGAGTATATAAGATAGGCAGTATATATATATATATAAATATATATAGATATATATATATATATGCTATTATATAGAATCTAGAGATATATGAATAGTGTATGATAGAATATATTGCAGAATACATATAATATATATATATAGTATATATATATAATATATATATAATATAATATATATATATATATATGCATATGGATGATAGCGAGATATGAGAGGAGATAGAGAGAGATAGATATGGATGGAGATGAGAGAGAGATATATATAGGATAGTATCAGAGATACATATAAGAGATATATATATATTATAATGAGATCGAGAGAATAGATAGAATAGTATAGGCAGGATCGGGAGAGAGATATGAGATATATAGATAGAGAGAGTACAGAGATATAATATATATATATATGCATATAGATATATATATATCTATATTATATATATAGAGTATATATAGAGAGAAGATGTGGAGATAGAGAGGTATAGAGAGATATATATAATGCATATAGATACAGACAGGTATATAGATATAGATATATAGAGTAAGATATATATATATATAGATATATTACAATATACATATATATAGCATATATATATAGATATTAGAGAGAGAGATATAGTATAGAGAGAGATAGGCATAGGAGATATAATAGATAGAGATATAATATAGTAGATATATTATATATATATATCTAGATGAATATATACATCGATATACTTAACATCTATATATATATGATTTATATATAGATATATAATATATAGATATAGAGATATGCATATATATAGATTAGAGAGAGAGATATAGTATAGAGAGAATACTATATATATATATATATAGATATAGATAGTAGATATATAATAAATATATATATAATCCTATATATATATAGATATAGATAGATTATATATATACATCGATATATAGATAGATATAGATTAGATATAGAGATCGCATATATAGAGATAATATCATATAGATAGATATATAGATGATAGATCCATAGATATAGATATATATATATATAGATGATAGTATAATTGAAAAAAAATATGATAATATATATATATATATATATATATAGATATGCATATATATATATATATATATAAGATTATATATAAATATAGAGAAGAGGATATATATGACTATGATAGATAATATATATATAGATATTATATATATATAGATATATCTATATATGATATATATATTATATATATATATATGAATATAATATATAATATGCAGATATGAGATATATAGAGATAAATAGAGTATTATATATAGAGGAGAAGAGATACATATCGTATATATATAGCTATATAGATAGATTTATACATCATAGATATATATATATATATGTATATATATAATGATGCATTAAGATAGAGATAGATATAGTAGATATATAGTATATATAATATATATAGATATAGGCTAGATATATATATATAATTATATAGAGATATAGATATAATGCATATGATATGCGATGATATTATATATATATATAAATATATATTATATATGATATATAGATATAGATATATATATATATGAAATATAGAGACTATATAAGGCATTAGATAGATGATATGAGAGTGATAGATAATATATGATAGAAGATATATATACCATACATATATATATACATATATATATCCATATATATACAGATAATATATAATATAATCTATATATATATATATTAGATAGATGATATATATTATATATATATATAAATGCAATATATTAAATAGATATATATCATATATACATTTTTTTTAATATGCAACATATATATAAATATACATATGCATTAATATATATAAAAGATAGAGATACATATATAGGGAGACGAGAGAAATATATATTAATATATATATATAATAAATATAAATATATAAATATATTAGCAATATTTAATTATATATATATATATTATATATAAGTTATATAATAATATATATAATTATATATTATATATAAATTTTATATATAAAATATAATATTAGAATTATATATTTAATAAAGATAATATAATATTATAATATATATATATATGTTTATATATATATATATATATAATATAATATATATATAATATATATATGCATATATATATATATGCATATATATACATATATATAGATATATATATATATATATATATATATATATATATTATAACATATATATTTGCATATATATATTATATATATATATATATATATATATATATATATATATATATATATATACATAGAGTTAAGCGCAGCAACTCCATGTTTTACTATCCCCACAACGAGTCATATATGCATTGACCAGTCAAACTTGCTTATTACACGCAGAGAAGATGAGTTCTTCTGACATACCAACACTGAACATAAAAAGGCAAATTGAACATAAAAGGCAAATTGAACATAAAAGGCAAATTGAACATAAAAGGCAAACTGAACATAAAAGGCAAATTGAACATAAGGTAAAACCACAATCACTGGCTTGTTAATACTCTCTTTAAAGTTTATTCAGGCAGACGCAATCACGGATCCCGATGAAAGTCTACGGGCCCCGTCACCGGGAACAGAGAGGGATGCAGCGGTTTGTTTCACTACACCCATTTCCATGGGTGGCCATGAGGAGGCACTGCAGAAGTCTCAATGACGGGGAGGCTGTGAAAAGGCTTATGCAGCTCGATGACGGGGAGGTTGTGAAAAGGTTTATGCAGCTCGATGACGGGGAGGCTGTGAAAAGGCTTATGCAGCTCGATGACGGACAGGCTGTGAACTGGCAGGGGAGACTTATGCAAAAGCTGCTCCCTTTTTTCGCATCAGCCTAGCCAGCGGTGGCAGCTACAAGCGAGAAGCACATAACACTATATTGGTCTACCACATTATCACATCATCCTGAGCATGAAGCACTGACACGTATACACACAGATATATATACATGTTTATGTAGATATATATGCATAATTATGTAGATATACATACATGTTTATGTAGATATATATATAATAATGTAGATTACATACAAATTATGTAGATATATATACATATATATACACTTGCATAAAAAAAAAAAAAAAAAAAAACAAAACCGGTAGATTATACATTATATATACATGTACATAAATATGTAACGATACATATGTACATTTACATAAAATATTTATACGTATAGTACATGTACATAAATATTTATAACATGTGCATACATTATAACAACCTCCCTGACAGACTCGAACCTACGTCACTCCAGGTATAAAACTGGAGGAACATTGCTAAACCCAACATGCCACACGGACCCACTAAAGAGTGTGTAACTAGGATCTACAATACCTCCATAGGACATTACTATCTACTTCATAATGAATAAATGATAGCGAGGTTTTACACACACTCCTGGGCACCCCTGGAAATTGATTTAGGAATTCAAATCAGGTGTACCAAAAAAACATATGAAAAATGGAATAATGCATAATGAATTAATATATGACAATCCACTCTGACAGGCCTCAAAACTAAGTCACTATGTGGGGCCCTTCATACTCATACCATGCATCATGCATCACAGTAAAACGGACAATACATAATCTAATATAAATATACGCATATCGAGGTCATATTCATACATCTATATATGATTAGCATATATACACATCTATATACGTAAATAGAATATACATATATGCATTTCGTATATATATAAAATGCTATAAATATATACATAGATACATACACATAAATATATACTATATATACATATATAACATCTATCATATATATACATCTTAATGTACATATGCATACGTCATATATAATATATACATATACATATATTATGTACATATCCATATATAACATATCATAAATATAATCTAGTCATTATTCATATAATATATGTATGGAAATATAACATATAAATATATAATACATATATATATATATATTAAAAAATAAATATATTATACAATACAAAAAAAAAATATATATTCAAAAAAATTACATTATTATAAAGAATATATATAAATAAAAAATTATACAATACATAAAACATTATAAAATATAAAAACATAAATTTATATACACAAAAAATCATATACAAATAACATAAATAGATATATACATATACAATTTTATATACATAAAAAATTAAAATATAATATACATATATATATACATTACATATAATATGCAATACATATATTATAGCATATAGACATATACAATTTAAAATATAAATATACATATTATAATAACAATTATATACATAAAAATAATCATATATACTATATATATAAAAAATATAAAAATAAAAAAAAAAATAAAAATATATATATAAAAAAATAAATAAAATAAAATATTACATAATATAAATATAACATAATTTTACATAATATAAATAACATATATTTTCATACATACAAAACACACACAACCCACACACAAACACAAAAGAATTTTTGTATATTTAAAATAATATAAAATAATATATATAAATAAATATTGAAAAATTTATATATATATATTTATATATATAATTTTTATAATAATTATAAAAAATATATATTAAAATATATATATATATATATATATAAAAACACAAAACACACACACACACACACAAACCACACACACACAAACCACACAAAAACATTATATATATATATTATATATTATATATATATATATCTTATATATATATACATATATATATATATAAATATAATACAACATATATACAATATATAGACACAATTGTGTATGTATATATATATATACATACATATATATATCTATATATATATATATATAGTATATAGATAGGTGTGTGTGTGGTGGTGTGTGTGTGGTGTGTGTGGTTGTCTGTACGTGTGTGTGTGTGTGTGTGTGTGTGTGTATGTATGTATATTATATTGTGTGTGTATATATATGTAGATATTATATATAGTATATATATAATATATATATATACATATTATATCTATATATATGTGTGTGTGGTGATGTTGTGGTGTGTGTGTGTGGGTGTGCTAGATATATAGATATATAAAATTTTTTTTAATTTAAATCTTATATATTATATATATGATATCGATATTATATATATAATATATGTGTGTAATATATATGTAAATATATCTATGTTCTAATTATGTAATAATATGTATTATATTACATAATATACATATATCATGATACATATTATATTTACAATATATACCAATATATGTTGATATATATACCATGATAAGCATATAGATAAATATATATACATATATACAGTATATACATATATACATATATATAATTACATATATACATATAGATATACATATATAATATGTATAATATATATATATTTATATGCATATATATATGTATATACATACACACACACACACACACACACAACAACACACACATATATATATATGTATATATATATATATAATATATATATATATATATGTTATATATATATATAATTATATATAGATATATATTATAGATAATATAATATATATAGAGAGAGAGAGAGAGAGAGAGAGAGAGAAGAGAAGCGGATACACACACACCACACAACACACACACACACACACACACACACACATACACACACACATATGTATATATAGTATATATATAATATATCATATTATATATATGTATAGATATATATATATATATATATTTACTATATATACATATATATCGAATATATATATTATATATATATACATACCTATATATACAATTATATATACATAAATATAAAAAGAGACATATATATATACAAAAACAATATATAGAAATATATAATTATAATGAATATATATAAATGTATCTACATATATAACAATATATAACATATATTACTTATATGTACATATATATAGGAATATACATAATATATATATATATATATATCTAAACATATATATACATATAATGCATATATATGATACATATGCATATATATGTATATATACATATAGGTACACATATACATATACCATATATGCAGATATTATAATATAGTATCTATATATCATATATATATATATATAATATATGTACCAATATATAACACAGAGATAAATATAGATACAATGTATATATTATTTGCATATGTATACAATACACATAGAAAACATACCTGACATATAATGAATATATATATATATATATATATATATATATATATATATATTATTAAATATACATATGTTATATATATATGCAATACAAAATACATATATATAATCTATACATATATAGTCTACATATATAATATATACATAATTATACATTGAATACATTATATTCATATATATATATATATACATATATATATATAGATATATATATAATATTATATATATATATATATATATACATTCGATAATATTAGACATAGATTTTATATACATATATATGCATAGATATATTTTAAACAATATCATACATATTATTATGAATAAAAAGAAGCTCATATCGATATAGTATTTGAGGTATTAAGAATTTTTGTGGAGACTTAAAACCGTTTCGTATCGAAGTTATTATCGCTCAAGATTAAGAGAAAAGAAAGAATTTCCTTTAAAAAGCATCATTAATGGAACAGAACGAAGTAAATGAAGATAGAAACTCAAATATATGGAAATACAAATATTTAAACGAAACAGGAGGATGTAAAAGATTAGTATATGTACAAACCTTAAACCGAAATCAATTGTGGAACGTGTCGGTTTTATGGTCATCACAACCAACCAGTGGAGTTTCTTCGTAATA
>NW_023660822.1:17500-18587 GCF_015228065.2 Penaeus monodon
ATAATATATAAATATATACAAATAAAAATATATATAAAATATATATGATTAAATTATATATATAAAATACAAAATTTTATATTAAGTATATATATATAAGTTTTTATGATAAAATAGATATATAGTATTATATAAATTATTTATGTATGGGATAAAAAACATAAAACACACACCAACCCCACACAAAACACACACACACACCCCCCACACACAAACAAAAAAAAAATATATATATATAATAAATAAAATAAATATATATATAATATAAAAATATATTTTTTATAAAATATAATATATATAATATAAAAAATATAATTATATATATAAATATAATAATTATTATAATAATTAATATAAAATTAATATGTTGGTTTGTCTTATATATAATATTGTAATATATATATTAAAATATTATATATATATATATTTTAATATATATATATGTGGGGTGTGTTGGGGGTGTGTGTGTGTGTGGTGGGGATGTGTTTTGTGTGTTTGTTTTGTGTGGGGGTATAAATAAATATATAAAAACAAAAAAAAAAAACAAAAAAACCATATATATAAAATATAAAAGATATATAAAAAAATTTATATATAATATAATATAAAATAAAATAAATATATAACCCCATAATATATATATATAAATATATAATACAATTATAAAATAATTTTTTTTTTTTTAAAATTTTATATAATAATTTTATTATATTTTATAATTTTAATATTTAAATAATATGTTATATATTGTATATATGTATATGTTTTTTATATAAATTTATAATGTATAAATAGTATATATATTATATAATTTTATACTATATAAATTTCTTTTTATTTTTTAGTAAGTTTTGTATTGTTTATGTTAGGATTGGTGCATTGTGTTGTTATAAAGTTTTATTTTATTTTTGGGTTTTTTTTTTTGTAAAGTTAAATATTATTTTAGGTTATTTATATTATAATTAAAAACATTTTAAATTGGGGGGGGTATCAAAATTTAAAGGGGGGCGGGTGGGAGAGAGAAGAATTTAGAATTATTTTTATTTTATATAATATTGTTTTTATAAAATTACCAATTTGAATTAAG
>NW_023660823.1:0-18580 GCF_015228065.2 Penaeus monodon
TTTTAATCCAATTTATGACGGAAATATCGGCTACAAAAGAGTGAGGTGCCGGAACAAATAACAACGTCGTCGAATTTCGCAGAAAGTGGGGGAACATAGGTTCAGTTAGTACAATGTCTGGATAAGCTCGTTGCACCTGACATGGCAATGGAAGATCTGAAGAAATAAAGGACAGAAATAGCGTCGAAGGTAGAAGGAATGAACGTGGTGATAACCTGATAGTATCGAAAGAACATTGATTAACTATATCGTGACTGGTACCGATGGCATCTGAGCAGTCATCGCTGAAAAGTGGTAATGGACACGAAGCGCGCACGAACACTCGTGATAATGCCTGGGTACATGAGTTCATGAAATTAGGTGAGGGTGGTGATTAGCGGCCCTGAGTTGACCTGAGAATGACTTGCTGGATGTAATACGTGTTATTTGTTTTGTGAGGGAAGGATGAATATAGTAAGCGGTGAAGGAAGTACGAGGTGTCATAGGAATGAAAACAGACAGGCCGGAAATTGTGAGGATGGATATAGGGCATAATAGTTTGTAAGGATGAGAGAGGATTAAGGTTGTTGGAGGTTGCTTGCTGGAGGATGGAGTCGATGCCCCGAGGAGTTATGAGACTTGGGGAAACAAACCCCTTTGAGGCCTTAATGAGTTCATTAACGAATGTGTTAATATATTGTGTAATAGTGTTCACTGTTACTTGATAGCAAACGACCTTAAACACTCTAGCATTGTTGACATTAGTCTTAAGACTGTCGAATGTATACGAGATGTTTTTTATAGGCAAGCCGTAGGTGGTAATCGTTATTAGAAATAGTGTAAATTGTGTTAACAGAGGTATCAAGTCGTTTACCTATTGTAGACAAGGTCGCCTGAAACTCAGGAAATTTGGAAATAAGCGTGTCGTCGTCGACGATGCCGAAAAGCGAATGTGCTACCTTCAATACAAGTTTATCAATCCATGGAATGATCGACGTTTTGTGGACGACGGATTATTGTCAGGTAACACCGTGAAGTTGATAGCTCTGTCGAGAAGGAAGAATTGCTTGTGACAAATATCTTGAGCATTTCCTTACGACCAAAGTTCTCGTTAATGTGGTAATAGCTAGGTTAGCTAAAGATATCAGTGAGGAGTGAAGGGAGACCCTAACTTCAACGTTACTAGCTATCGGAAACACTGTTTTCCGATAGCTAGCAGTTAGTTTAGTTTAGTCCTTTATTTCCACCCTGCTAACTGCACAGGCGTGGGCAGTTACATCAATTAAAGGAGGGGAACAATTACACAGCCCTTTATCTACTCATCTGTCACGCCGGCGTACAGTTTGGGCGCGGAAAGGCATTGCTACATTCGATATGCGGTCATGTGATACTACATTCCAAATTTAGGATACACATAGTGTATCTTCTAAGACATAAGATGTACTCAGCTATGTGGTCTGAGGCTGTAACATGCACTCTGATATCTTACAGTGTTCGCTATATCTTGATTACCGTTACACTAGTTTTTCGACTTAAAAGTACTTACCTGCCAATACCTGCCTATTTTGCGGCACATATACACTCTCTGCTCTTGTTTATAAACCATAGATGAAAATTTTGCGTAACAGGTCTAGTTTTGGGACCATCCAATGAGGCCATTGAATAGAGCGGATACACCGTAGGACTTTGCCTGTTGCAATCTTGCACATGCATTGTAATGACATTGCGCATATACATGAGTCGTCATGTCCAAAAACACTTTTTACAATATCAGAAAAATCAATCACAATGATTTATGAAGAAATATTTTGAATTGTTTTCGTCAAAATGTGAGTTTTGTATACACTTATACATGAAATAGGCTTTCCATCGAGACTCCCTTGTAATATGCTGTATTTATATAGGGGTCTATATGTGTACTGAGTACGAGGCACTGATGTTAGAAATAAAAGTATAACTAATGATGATAATATTTCGGTTTGGAATAGCTCTAGCGTCGGTAACCGTCCACCGTCGTTTTTGTTGTAACGAGCACTTCAGTATGAAGGCCACCCCCTGGGTTCGGAAAAATAAGTGAAATATTGATTATAGTATAACAGTATCCGCTCTAAAATAAAAACTATGGGGAATTTTGAAATTGGTCTTATCCATTCGCTTCGTAAGTTCATACAGCTAAAGCACCCTTTTCATTTCCAGTGAAATGTGCAACATGAGGACGCTACCGTTGGTCGTAAGTATCATAAATACGGAAAATACCGACTCCACTCAGGCGTCCAATCTTTTTGGTCGCTTATTTGCGAAGACAGTGCGCTCAAATGACTGAACGCCAAGATTGTAATGGTTTGCCATACCCAACGGACATTTTTTACAGATTACCAATAAAGAAACGACTTTACCTGGGGCAACTATATTTTTTCTTTATGTAAAAATGAATTTACGCTTATTAAATGAGGATGATTAAAATGGTTAATCTTATGAGCGTGTGTTTACTACATATCAACTTTCTCGAAAATTAAAAACCACCCAGTGACCAGCTCCCCCCCCCCCTCGTCCACCCTTTTTAGAGAGTCGGAAAAATTCAACGGCCTTGGAAATTCTCGTTGTAAATAATTTTACACATGTGCTTCCACATTCTCAAATTTGAACAGATATGTTGTATTCAAGCTAGAATATTAATCATATAACAATTTTGTACTGATATTGCCATCCACGCTCTCCACTTCTTCACAATCGGATTTTCAAAAAAAAAAAAAAAGTTTCTGGTTTAGATTAGTTGTCTTTATGATTTAATGCATTTATTAAACGCTTCAGAGAGGAATTTCTACTTTCATAAAAATACTAATAAACGCCTTTACAAAGTATGGTCCCTATTGAAACCATAATTCCGATTAACTATAATCTCCTCTCAAAGTACACTTTTTTTTTTTTTTTTTTTTTTTTTGATATTATTAAAGTTAGCAAGAAATAATAGAATTAACTAAATCTAGGGCTCCCATGATGCAACTGCCTCTGCCTGTAGCGAGGAGGCGCTGTCTGTTACCTTCATGGATTGTGTGGTATCCCTTGCTGCAAAGCCGGCACCTGCATTGTGGTTTAAGGAATCGACTGATCCATCCGTGAAGTAGGTTCTGCTACTCGGAGGAGGGATGGCTCACAGTGACTCTCTCAGTTCTGCCTTTAGACTAGGCATGGTGGCATGATTCTTTCACCTTGACAAGTTCATAACAGAGAACTCAATTAAGTTTGTGCCCACGGCGGGGCTTCAAAAAGGCGGGTTAGGAGTCCATGCCCTTATCAAGTAATTGCTCTTTGAGTTGATTGTGTATCAACACCCTGCTGTATGAGACAGCCAGGAGTTGTTTGCAAACAGCTCGTGGGCTCGTGTCCTAGGCTTCTGAATTTTTTTGTCTCATGTTTGTGGTTCCTGGGGGTTTTGATGACTTTTGAAAGGGAAATGAGCTGCCATCAGATCAATTTGTGATTTCCAGGGGGAGAAGGTCCAGGGGAGAAGGTTGAGGGTGAGGCCCCTTCACCCACTTGGGAAACCCAGAATGATCCGGCAGCTCCAATTTTTCTCTTAACTTGGCTTTGCGGCATCAAAAGACAGGAGTTTAATCCCATGGGCAGAGGGAGTAATAGAAATCTTAGTACCTTTGCCTAGTCTATGCCCCCCCCCCCCTAATGAGCCGCTGCGCGTCCCAATGATCTGGTGTGGACTAAGGGCTGCCATACTGGAGGGCACCTGATGATGAGACAAATGGTTTCCTGGTGCCCCACCCTTGGTTCTTCCATCTTGACTAGGAGACTCTCCGACGTGTTTGCCGTGCGTGGCGTCCCGTATTACAGGAACGAGTCCTGGAGTTATCAATACTGCCACTGTGCCTGCAGTACAAACACCTCTTTGGCTTCTATTCTGGTTAAGACTGGTGGCTTGACAAGGCCCGGTCAGTAAATCGCCTGTTAAATATGGCTAGGTCAACGCCATTGTTCATCGGTAGCGCTAGATCCACACTGCCTCAGTACGCATAGTGGCTGCGTATATTTCCTCACTACCCGGTTCTGTGGGAGATTTTGAGCTCACTATACTCCCTCATTGGACCCATGGTGGGGGGAGGGGGGTGAAAAGATTCTAATTGTATGATTACTACAAATTTACAAAGATCTAGCTCTCTCCCTGACGACCTATGCAATCCCCTGGCCATTCCCTCTGGAACATCACGTGTTGTCATTCTGGAACCTTTTCCAGTTTCCAAGGGCAAGAATGGGAATTGCAATGGTTTCCCAGAATCCCAAACCAGGTAAGGAAAAGTCCTCCTCAATCCATTAAGGAAATCTTATGGAAAATATGAAGTATTTCATATAGTAAATTACCTAGTAGTGAAGACCATTGGTGGTGTATCTCCATGGATCTTTGATTTTTTAAGTACATCGGAAATAGTTGAAGTATGTCAATGTGATCCTCACTCACCCCACAGCGAGATGGTGGCCTGATAGTTGACGTTTTTGTCACCGATAGAGTCCCATCTGCATGCGATATGAAACATTCCTAGGGCTCAAGTTTCATGTTCCTCCTCACAAAACCCTAAATCAGTGTAAGGAAAATTGTCTTTTCCCGAGACCTGATGATGTATTCTGGGGAGAAAGTGTTAGAAGAATTGGGAAAATTTTAATGTAGTGACGGTAAAATGTTTTAAGAAGAACAGCCACATCAGCTTTCCTTCTAACTTTTAACACATTAGTTCCTTCCAGAATCAGTTAATTTTGGCATGGAAACCACCTTAGGTAAAGCCATATGTACCCAACCCTATGCAGTCCCTTCCACTGCCAGGGTTATGGCATGGAGCCACTCTTTGCCGTTTTAAACAAAATGGACAACCCAGAGTATGTGTAAAGTTGGTACAACAGGTCATCAAAGAGATAAACAACTGTCCAGGTCCAATATGCTGTTCCAAACCGGAAAGAAGCTAAAGGGAAGTTTCATCAAAGTAATGTAAAGGTACCGATTTAAAAAAAGAAGTATTGGTAATAAGGAGCAAGGGAGAAGTTATTTTTTCCAGAGGCAAAGCGACGTGCAAGTGTGCTGTTGCACTCCCGGGTAGGTCCTTTGCTTCTTTTCTAGCCCTTCCCCTTCCCACCAACCCTTGCCCTCCAGTGCTTCTTACACCACACACTCTGCCACTTCCCTTTTAAAAAACCTCAGTCCCAAATTGCTGACATTTCCCCTCTGGTGAGTTGTTCCACCAGAAACGGAGTAGGAGTGAGGGTCTAATGAGAAGACTCCTCCTCCCAAAGTAAGGTCTTTGGAGTCATCATTAAGGCTCCAGAGGCCTAAACAGTGACGCTCCAGCTGCCACCACATCTACAGGGGCCTCCTCTGCTAGGCAGAAAAACCCCTTTAGCTAAAGCTCAGGTACGCCCTTGCCCAGGCAAAGGAATCCTGAAATTGTTCAAAAAAACTCATCTCAGAGTGGGGTCTTTTGGGAGCCGTCAGGGAGGGCTCCAGGGGCTCAATTGTGGATGGCTGCCACCATATCCAGGGCCTCCACTGCAAAAACGAATGCCCCCAAAACAAAGGCTCAGGTCCGTTCTTTTTCCCCGGCAAAGAAATACTGAGCCTGGGCCAAAAGAAGACTGTAACAACCCTTCAAAAGGTACTCCCAGGATCCTGGAGAGGGACAGCCTAAAAGGGGTGGAGCAAACCTTGACCACAGTTTTTTTGCCAACACCTTATGAAAATGTAATCTGAAGAACTGGATACCCTAATCCAATGGAACTGTCAGGGAAAACATGCAAATGGGAAAAACTGCAAAATCTGATAGCTTCATGTAAACCATTTGTGTATGCCTAAAAGAGATTATTGACCAGAGAAAATTGTCCCATTTTCCTGAGAGGATTCCAAGTTCAAGCCCATTATGGGACCTTTGACAGTGGACCTCATGGGGATTTGCAGTAATTGGGACTCAGGATAATTCCCTTCCGGCCATCACCTGCGACAACTGCAGGTGAGGGCCTGTGAGAAAAGGCTTGACACGACCTTACACTGTTGCATCCGTCTACCTTTTCCCCCACATAAAACTCAACATAATGATTTGGAAATCTACTTGAGCGGTTGCCACATCCCTTTCTACTCTTGAGATTTCAATTTGGGCGGCATCACCTCTGGGGAACACCCTTTTTGCAACCCTCGGGAAGGCCTTGGAGTTTTTTGTTTTTTAAGAGTAGATGCAGTTTTACTGAAAAGTGACACTCCCACACATTTCCAAATTCAAACTGGACACTCTCCAAAATAGACCTATCAATAGCCTCACCTGTTCCAGTTGAACTTCACTTGGCAGGGAAGGAAGCGACCACTTTCCAAAACTTTTGAAGGAATGAATGGTACTCCAGTCAATGGAGTGCAGAGATGGCGATTGAACATGTGGACTGGAATCTTTTTAGATCCAACTGCAGTATTGCAAGGATCTGTGAATGGTTTCCAGTGTGTTTCAAGATGCTGTTTATCACTTCACATCACGATTTCACCTTGCAACAGAAGCATCCATTCCCAAAGTATGGGCAGTAACCGTCGACCTCCAGTACCATGGTGGTCTGATGAATGCCAACAAGCTGTCAGAGCAGAAAAGCTTATTAAAGGGAGTTTTAAAACCAAAGTTCCCGCTTGTAACCTTGATCAATTACAAAAAGGCCCAACCCAAAGCCAGGCAAGTGCTACAGGAGGCTAGACGGACGTCGTGGAGACAGTATGTCCCTCCCGATGGAGCATATAACACTGCTCGATTCTCCCCCTCTTCGGTTTGAACAGGAACGACACCCAGTGTCATTTTTTCTGTAGGACTGCAGCAAACTTCCATACAACTTGCCATTTTTGCACAAGGAGTGGACTGTGCTTTGCAGCTCTGCCGTAAGACTGCCCCAGGAAGTGATGATATTCCTACCAAAATATTCTCACTTACCAGAGAGCTCCCAGAAATTCCTGTTGTACTTATTTAATAGGATCTATAGGGAGGGCCAGTGCCATCCCCATGGAAAGGGCTATAATCATTCCTGTTCATAAACAAAGATGCTTCCACACCAGGAATTACAGACAAAATTTCTCTCACCACTTTCATCTGCAAGCTGATGAGAAAATGGTAAACTTCAGGTTGACATGGCTGCTAGAAAAGGAAAACGTGTTGACCCCATATCAAAATGCTTTAGAAAAATTGAGATCGACCACAAATGCACTTGTGAAGGATGGAAAATTGCTGTACAGAATTCAGCGACGTCACATGATAGCAGTCTTTCTTTGACCTTGAAAGGCTTACCTACTACTTGGAAGCATGGCATACTCAAGAAGCTGTATGACATTGGTTTAAGAGGAGCATTACCTACCTTTTATACAAAACTTCCTTACTAACGTTGGGGGTCCATATCCTAAACCCCCAAACTACCTAAAATTTACCAGAGTTTCATAATGACATTTAGTGCCCTTGTTTAATAAGTGGTTTCGGCGGCTACTTGAGATTTATGTTACCTTTTGTTATTTACGTATTTTAGCAAATTCCGTAAAAATGACTTAAGAAATGTCGAAACCACTAAATGAATTTATAAAGGTGATTTGGGCTATTAGACACTATATAATTTTTAAATGAAATTTTTCGTATATTGCATCACAAATTTATTATTGTTGCTTCAAAGGTATCTAAAGGTAACCTTGCAAGGTATAGTTTAACAATTTTTTCAGGATGTTATGTCTATTAGCTTTTACATATATTTAGTCTTATTTTAACCTCATTTATTTAGTTTTAAAATTAGATTAGAAAAACAGTAAAATGGCAAGTAGTAATCCAAGAGTAGCAGTACTTTTGGTACTAGTAGTAGTCCTCTTAGGAGTAAAGCCGAGTTAACAGGCTGACTGAGATTTATCTAATGTGTGAGAAAGTACAAACTTCCTCCTATAAAGAGGCCCATTGGAGTGGTGAACATGAAAACCATCTCCCCTTTTGGCAAAAAGCAATATCAGATGTGTCAACAACATTGTTTAACCATTGGATTTTAAAGGAACGTGTATCCATATACTGTAGTAGGCATAAAAGAAAAAGCTTGCTAAAGAGGTAGATGAATTTCGTTATATAACCAAAACATCTTTCCAAAGGGGTAAAACTTGGCAAAGCAGATACCAAGTTTTTTTCAAAAAAAGCTATAAACTGTTTGATGTTTTTGTGAAAATAAAGAGCAGAGGAAAAAGTTAGAAGAGGAATATCAAATCCCAAATGCTACAGGAGGACTTTGATTACCTGAGTGAGAATGACCGGAAAGCAAAAATGTGAGACAAAAACAATGTGCAGTGGCATGATGAAGCTGCTAGAAAAAAAGCCAGGAGAAAAAGCTATGAACAAAGACAGTCAGCAACACACCCCACTTGTTCCTCAATAGATATAGCATTTGCATCTGACCATGAAAACTGCTTCAAGCCTAGAACTAATGATGAAATTTGTCTCACTGTTCGATTCTAAACCTGACCGGATTTTGACAGCAACTGAACAAATAAAAAAAAGCAAAGTACTTAGAGCCAAGGAAGATGTTTCAGTAAAGCGAATAACAAGATCAGACCAAAAGTTCCTCTGTCAGTGCTATACCTGCAAATGATGAATATCTGAATTACCTCTAATTCCGTCATATTAGAGAGTCTCAAAGAAGTGTGGAAACGATGTTTATTGGACTCTGGCTGAATTAGATCCAAGATTCTCATATAGGGAGGTTCAAATTGCAATAGTCACTGTTGGAAACTTACTGTTTGGTACTAATGGAAGCTACCTACAGAGACGGATGATGATCAAACTGAAACTGTTTATTAGCGTGATACACTACCAACAAGGAAAAACATTAGAAAACAGCTTAAGAATTGGAGGCCTATAGCTTAAACTAGTGGGAGAAAAGGTTGATGGAAGCCAAAGCCTCGGGTTCTACTGTTACTCATCCCAAACAGTTTTCTACGACCAGGAAAATGTAGGTTTCATTTGCCCCTGCCAGGGCTACATATCAAATAAGGATGAATATATTCCCTTACCTACATTGCCCATTTAAAGTGAAACAACTAAAATGTAGCTGACTCAATACAACAGATTTCAAGTTTTTAGGAGCACTTCTGGATACAGTGCTGAAGATCTATATTCTGCATTGTGTACATATGACAGACTCACAGCCCACAACAAAGGGATAGCTGTCTTTTTGCTAAGAATTTGGCCGAGCTGAAAAGGGCTGGTCAGATATTTTGTGATACTCACACGGGCCCTTGGTTTTGATAGATCCATAAACAAGGAGATCAGTGAATTGAAATGAAATGGAATGGAAATATCTTTAAATACCTTCCTCCTTGATGTAGATGTTAATGAAAAAAAGGATTCAGTTTCCATGACAGCTGTATCCTAGTGTCTAAAACCTCTTTGGGCCCCGATAATATTAAAAACCCTGGAACATAATAAAAGACTTTTGTCTTACCCTAAAAGATCAAGGAAAAGAGCCAAGCTTTTTCATCTTAAGATGCCAGGTTGGTGCATTATCAAGTGCTGTGCTATCATGGCTACCACTGGACAAACTTCTGAGACTTTCTTGAGGAGCATGAAGTACATCACAAATAATTAGCATGTCCCAGTGAGGGATGCTCTATCTCTCAAATACATAAAGATAGTTGCTGCAGTAGTAGCAATAATTGGAGTTCAACTGGTTACCCATTCCATGCCCTTACTATATCTAAAGGAGCAACACACAGGAAGCTGAAGAAAGATTCAAATCTTTATATGAAGAGCTTCTTGCAAATGATGTTACTGAGATTTCTTCCAACTAAAAGTCCAGCATTTCCTGTGTTCATTCTGATCTATTTAAAGGGAAATCAAGATGCCCCATGGAAAGAATGTGATTGGTTCAGTGAAACAAGTGCCAACAAACACTTAATTGATTGCTTAGCTCTGACAAAAAACTACTTCCACAGTTGGCACCGTTTTAGCTATGCAGAGAGGGAGTATTATGGGTTGGGAATTTTCCTCAAGAATACCATTCTTTGACAATGCCATGAAATTGATCAAACCCCCGTTCATACCGGGAGATGGAGAGAACAATGTGAGACACAGAAACCAAGGCTTTAAAAAAAGGCAAATCTTGACCCTGTTGCTAAGGTCTGTGTTGAAAGAACCAGCAAACTAAGAACCAACATTAAGTGGACTTCAGAAAAATGGGATCTTTAACAGCTGGATGAAATCATTTAAAAGGAAGCTAGACAACAAAGTTGCAAGCAGTTGGGCTGAGCAAGAAAGAAGAAATTCTCCGTATTGAGAAACCCGAGCTAAATATCCTGGAAGGGTGAAAACACAGGTGGACCATTCACATCAGAAGAGGAAAATCAGTGCTTACCTAAATACTACTAAGGAGAAATTTCAAATTTAAATCTCAACAGATGCGGGATGGAGGTACATAATGCAGAGACACTTCCCTGTCACTTCCAAATCCAGCCGTTATTCCATATATTTTTCCATAGAGGAGCGAGAACGAGGATCTAAAGCCCAAAATTTGCCTCAAATCTTAAAAATTTACTTGGCAAAAAAGAAAAGGACATTGTGAACCTTAGCTGATTTTCAGAAGGCTTTAAAATTCATGACTTTCATACGAATTTTAGTATTCGGTTTTCTCATAGGGGTTAGTTACAATAGATGGGTGCTATTGAATATTTCATCTTGCTTAATCTATTTAAACATGAATACATATAAGCAAAATGTTCCTTTAAATTATTAAAACAAGATTTGTTAAAAAGAAAAAGGTATGTATGGAACAGGCATAATAGAGATAGTTGTAAATAAAGATTTTCAATGGATTTCTAACTATTTAGAATTATTAAAACCTAAGTAGCCCGGCAGAAGCAAGATAAACCTTTCCATTCATTATTTTGTAAAAATATATATTTTTTCTGGTAGATACAAATGGTACCTAGTAAAAAAAAAAAAAGAAAGAAAGCAAAAAAAAAACTAGACATAGCCATAGTGCAAATTTTAAGTAATATGGTGTTTTTTGAGGCATTTCAGTAAAAATGTAAAATCACTAATTTAAAGTAGCCGCACAGAAGCAGCAAAGATAGCCCAAATTCTGTTTTTTTGTTTCATGTTCTGACATAAAAGTGGGACTTTTTGGGCAGTTTCGAGATAGTTTTGTGAAAAAAAAGTTTTTATTACCCCCCCTACTAGCAGAATGTTGAGTTCGGGTGGGAAATGTTTCTCTACCCTTGGAAAATCAGCTGGAAGGAGTCCCACAAGGACCCGTTTGCCATTGCTATAAAGAATCGTAAAGGTTTGTTCCAAATGCTGTCTCAGGGAATCTGTACGTGGGATGACTTTACACTGTACTGCTCAGGGTGCTTACAGGATGTTTCAAGGGCACATGCAGACTACAATAAATCAGGTTTTGTACAGGGGTTGAAATTTTCTCCAAGCCAAAAACCATGGCTAACATTTCCACCAAACAGGAAGTTCCATCCTTCCCTCTATTTAGGAACAAACCCAATGCAAATTTGTTTCCCAAAAGGTGAAATACTTGGGTCTAATTTTGACTCAAGGCTTACTGGGTGCCCCCACATCCAAAAAGTTTAAAGTGAAGCTAACAAAAGCAAATTATAAATGTGGGGGGTTCTTTCACATTTATCTTGGGTGCAGACCGCAAAAACACTTCTTACGGCTTTACTGTTGAATAAGCTTGGACTATGGATGTGAGGCTTTTCTCTGCAAACCCCCACTGTTCTCCTGATGTTGGACTCGGTTCATAATGACCCCTCAGAATCTGTACTGGGCTTTCAGGTCTTTGCCTGTGGAGTCCCTGTATGCTGAGAGTGGAGAACCACTTTTTTCATTACAACGGACTACATGAACCTGATTTACTACCCAAACTACAAAGATTCCAGGATCTCCTACATCCTAATTGTTTTCAACCCTCTTGAGGATAGCTGATTCTATGTTAAGAGAATCAGGAATCTTGTGGAAAGATCTAAATTTAAATGTCACTAAGGTTCTGGCTGTTGGAATTCCCCAATTCTCCCCTTGACTAATCAAGTCGAGCTGGATTTGGTCGGAATTGGGAAAGGGGAGAGGTCTTCAGAGAGAGATTTCTTCAACACACTTCTAAGTACCAAGGATCAGATGCAATATATACAGATGGTTCGAAATCTGAAAACGGTGGGGCTTTGCAGCAATGAGCAGAAGGAAGACTGTATTTGGCAGCCTTTCTCTAG
Organism: Penaeus monodon; assembly: GCF_015228065.2. Classification (NCBI taxonomy): domain Eukaryota; kingdom Metazoa; phylum Arthropoda; class Malacostraca; order Decapoda; family Penaeidae; genus Penaeus; species Penaeus monodon. The sequence continues at coordinate 12,230 of NW_023660823.1, forward strand.
CAGCCTCAATCTTCACTGCAGAGTTACATGCCATCCTTGCAGCAGTTAAGATGACTAAGATCTTATGAACCATTCTTTTGTAATATAGTGTGACTCTTGTAGTGCCTTGCACTGATGTCAACATGTAAAAAGATAACTCTATGTTGGGTGCCAGCACATGTTGGTATCATTGGGAAAGAGCAAGCTGATCGGAAGGCCAAGGCAGCTGCCACTCCAGCCTGTGATGCTCGTTCCTCTCCCACACACCGACCTGAAATCCGCATCAGGAGTTGTCTTTGTGATAGATGGAGGGAACAATGGAGGCATACCTCTAGAAACAAACTTCGAGAGATCAAAGATGACCTTGGCAGTTGGGTGACCAGCATTCATCCCAACCGAAAAGTAGAAGTTGTATTAACAAGACTAAGAATCGGCCACACAAGACTGACTCATGGACCGATGATGGCTAAAGTGAAGCACTTTGTCAGGGATGCCAAGAGCCACTAACGGTCGTTGAATATGTAATGGTATGTTGTTTGCTTTTAATTTCATAACAAATTTCCTTAGGAGGCTAATATTTTCAATAAAATTTTATTTACATAATATTTATTCAATAATTTTATACACTTAGAGCATATCATTTATGCTTTGATTTTTAATATATTTATAGTTATTTGTAAAATATTTATTGATAAATTTTTAAGTTTTAGATATTTTCATATTTATATCTAAACAAGGTGTTCAACGCTAATGCCCCTAGCTGTTGATGGGGCAGATAAATTTAATATCAATCAATCTAGTTCCATGTGTCTCCCAGACATTGCTCTCGTGCTCTCATGCTTTGGTTCGTCAACCAAGTACAGGACCCTTTTTAAATGAGAGGGTCCGGTCAATCGTTACCCCAAGGTATTGGAAGACCTGGACCCATTCTAAGTCCATTCCCTGGATTCTCAGACTTGTGTCTTGAACATTTAGTCTCAGAGCCCATGACTTTGGATTTGGCTGCACAGATCTTCAGTCCTGTCCTATAGCACTCCTCAGATACAAGGTCCAGACAGCGCTGGGCTTTACTTAGGCAGTGTGGTCCAGTGGAGATGATGTCTGCTGAGATGCTTGCACCCCACTGGAAAGTGTTAATGTTGAGGATGCAGGACATTAGGGTGTCGAAAAAGGCTGGACTGAGGACCCCACCCCTGAGGTGTTCCATTTTCTAGTGGAATTGCTGTGATAGGTGACCTTGGATCTATTCTGGCGTTCTGTTCCTGAAATAGTCACCTATCCAAGCCAGGAGCTTTCCTCTGATTCCCTTCTGAATCAGGGTCCTCCTGAATAGCAAGAGGACTTGCTAATTCAAAAGCCCTCTCCAGATCTAGGAATACTATGACAGAAGTGACTGTGCTGATTGTCCTGAAGAGCATGGCTATGCTGTGTGCTGTGCTCGTACCACTGTGAACCCTGGAGGTGTTCATGTAGGAGTCCCATTTTCCATTGGAGTCGGTTTCTTACCATTCTCTTGGCCATCTTGCCCATAGATGGGGCGGTACTTCCCTGGCTCCTTTGGTTTTGGGATGGGAACTATGATAGCCCTCTTCCAACTCGGGGAGTAGAGTGGAAATGTCCCAGGACTTGTTGATGATTGCAAGAATGCAAACTCACCTGCCAGTCTAGGTGGGAAATGATGGGGTACAGATCCCATCAGAACCTGGGGCTGTGCTAGAACTGTTTTTGTAGGTTTGTCTTAGTTCCCTCAGAGAGGAATAAACATCTGAGTTATTTAGGTTCGGCTACCCTTTCTCTGAAAATAGCATGTCTGCCTGGTTGTAGTTGTTGGTTTGCCCTCACTCCCATGGCAGACTGTTACTGCGTGTTTTGCAGAGTACTCCTGCACCAGTCTGTTTGCTTCTGATTGAAGGTCGTGGTGTGTGCACCTCGGAGCTGAGCGGGTAGTAGCTCGTATGCACATTGGAGCTGAGCAGCTAATAGCTCATGTCCCATTGGATGCTTGGGCTAGTGCTTGCTGACCGTTGCCAGCTCTGAAGGGTGGTTTGGTTGTCAACAGTCTCATAAACATTCCACCACTTTCCTACCAGACTCTTATGGCCCAAAATTTCCTTGGCATCCCTGATTGCTCTTCGCTAGGAAGGCTAGGTGTCGGGGTTCTTGCTTCAGAACATGTTTTCTAGCACCATGTGCACGGATCCTTTGGATCATGTGTCATTTCCATCATTGACAGTCAGGCTTTTGATACTCACTGGACCTGGCCCAGTTTTCATATAGTCCTGTGAGGCTGCTTAATTTATGGCCCGTTATAAGGTCTGGCTTCAAGCACTTCCACGTTTTCAGCCCATTGGGGTCCATTGCTTTTAAGTGGTCCAAGGCTTTTCTAAAAGGCCCCGGCACAGTTGGCCTTGTCAATGTCTTTCCCATCTTGGAGTTTCTTGTGGCATATTAGGCTGGGCGCATTTATTGATGGAGTAACAGTGCCATTGGTCACTTGTAACAGATCTCATGGGTGTACACACACAATTCTTTTTCCCCAGAGCCGCAGTTGCCAAAGTGAGTTTAGGACCCCTCCTTGGCTCTTGCTATTTGAGAGAGCGTCTGGGAAAGTCTCAGCACCGGCTGGCTATGTTATGGCCTTGCGCATCCAGTGCCTTTTGCAGGGATTCGGGATTTAGGTTGGTTGTGCATTGTCTTCCCTTTGTGATTCCTGGGTCCTTGTGCTGGCAGGTAGCACAGACTGCTAATGTCCTAGCTGGCTTGCTGTACACATTGTCGGGATTTGGGAAAACTTCTCGGGAAGGGGGGCTGTTATCTGTTCATTCTCCTTTGACCGTGACCATTTTTTTCTGCCTCGAACTGCCTCCCGTCACCGCCCTCAGCAATGTACTGCCGGAGGTTTGGGCAATATTTCCTTTAAGGGATTTGTTCTTGGGGGTTTTGCTTGTTTTTTGAACCTTACCCTTTGGTTTTCTCTTGGAAAGTTAGAACTCTTTTTGGTTTGGTTTCCCCAAGCTGTTGGGCCCTCCCGGGTCAAAGTCGTCTTTTTCAAAGGGGGATCCCCTTTTTTTTTGGGGGGGGCCCAGGGTTTCCCGGGAAAAATTTTTGGTCTTTTTCCCTTTTTTATTGGGAAACTCCTATGGCCTTGCGCTATTGAAACATCTTAAGCGCAGTGCCAGTGTTTTGCCCTCCTGCTCTGCATTGGAGATGGGGGTCTTGAACCTCCTAGTCATGGTTTGCTGCATCAGACCTGGCTAATTCTAAGCCTGGTTGTGTACACATTGTACTGCCCCTGAATCTCAATGGCAAAGATTCATCAGTCCTCTCCACAGTCGTCGGCTATTGCAGTGCAAGTTGATTGTTGCTCTGACCAGGTGATCAAGCTCTTCTCCACATGAAACAGGGATACCCTGAGAGCAACAGTCCCTCCATTTTACATGTCCCTTTCCCTGAGCAATGACAGATGCAAACGTCCTTGATCGCACTATTGCATGGAGGATGGCATTCTTGTATTGAGCCACAGATGTTCAGTGTATCTTAGGTTGAGTCATGATGTTATTGTGGTTTACCTAGGTGTCTTTATTTTTCCTTTCCTGAGTCAATGCGTCGAAGTCTGACAATTCCATTTGAGTCATCCGGTGGGGGAAATCTCATTCATTTTGGGCTGTTTTGGGATTTCATGCTACTGGGTCCTCAGGAGTGGAGACTTTGGTAGCTCTGACTTTTGTGAGTTTTGGCTTTTCTCACTTCAGGCTTTGTCTTGTATTTTTTCCCTTTGCTGACTTTACCTGAGTAAGGTCAGCTTGTTTCTGGCACAGGCTGCACAGATTCAGTCTGTGAGTCTGTGTTTTCAGTCTGTGAGAGCGTGGTTTAGGGTTGGGGAGGGGAATCTCGTCCTGGGGTGAGGGTGGGGCTGCTTTAGCTCTATTCAGTTTCCTCCCTTTAAGGACTGCAACAGTCTGGGTCATTGCAGTCATGGCGACTGTGACTGCCTTCTCCGCCTCCTCACTCGACCCCCTCAAAGCAGTTTGCTACTGCACTGACTACAGCAGTTTAAAAGGAGTCATATCTTCCTCATTAAGAGGAGATTATCGTCTCTTGGGGAGCTTTTGCTGTTTTTTTGAACCTTTATTCCTGTGGCTCTTTTTCTGCATTTTAGAAATGGTCAGAAACTCCTTTTTATTGGAAATATTCGGTGTCAGCTGTGGAGGGGCTTCCTTCCTCTTAGGAGATCGGAAAGTCTGGTCGCTTTTTGGCAACCTCTTGTCGCCTGAGTGCCACCTCTTTCCTGGCAGAGCAAGCCGGCTCCAGGCGTGATGTCCCTTGGCACAGTTAGACATTTGGCTCTTGTTCCCTTTTGCCGTAAGATACAACTCAGAGTTGTGTGCCTTGCTACAGACACCATATTATTTGAGCTTGGTGCCGATTGTGACCGAAGTGGCTCTGGTACAATTGTGTCCTCAAGCTGAGAGGCCCAGTTACCCAGATCAAGGGTAGTGATTGGGGCTCCTTCCAAGGTCACCAGGACTTGCGATTAGGCTCTTCCCTTTCGACATTCGGGAAGCTCCACAACCTGTGTGTGTGATGTGATCAATCCACATCATATGATAGTTAGAAGCCAAGTAGTACCATCTTGACTCTCCTATCGTCGGAATTCAGTGGCAAGAGACAAAGCTTTCCTCCTATCATAAGCTCCTTGGTTTCCTGCAGGAAATTCAAGGTGGCTTGGTCTTTGGGAATAATAATCATGCCCTGGTCCTCTGGCAACTCGATTGACAACCAGATTTTTCGCTACATCTCCAATGCTTTTACCAATTGGTAGGTATTGTTGAAGCCTTCAGGTTTAGAGGCAACTTAAACTGTGGGAACGCCTAGGGGGCCCAGACTCTTCCTCGGTCTGTCTCCTTCCTGGGTCATTTCGGACTGCCCTGTCCATTTTAGCAGCAGGTCTCACAGTATCAACCTGTGCTTTGCATTTTCTCTTGCACTAGAAGCTGAGTCTGGGCCTTGCACGGTTTCGTCATCATTTGTATCTCTTTCTTGAGGGGTTTGAAATACTTGCCATAAATAAGATTTTCATCCTCTCACGCCCCCACCCGAGACCAACAAGGGGAAGCTGCATGTTAGAACTCTCACCACAGGGGTGAGAATATATTGACGCTTGACCCTAGCCTCAATCAGCGACCAGCTGATTGATCTGACCGGGCCAAGATCAGACCACCCGTTGTGCTGAAATAAGAGACAAAAAGGCGTTGTTGCTAGCTGAAGAACGTACTCATGCATGGAATCACTCAACCTCAGGACTGCCATCTCCACAGTGCACAGGATGCCATGCACAGCAAACCGTGGGTAGGTGAGAACCCCTGGGGATGCCCTTCCACTTACAAGATAGGCATCCTTGTTTGGAACCCTTTCTTCCTCCAAGACTGTATCACATCAGAGAGAAGTTTCTAGTCCTGCACCTCTAAGAGGAAGTTTCAGTATGAAGACCACAAGTGCTTGGCTAATTTTTGGCGAGCATGCAGTATAAATACAATCTGGGAGATGTGAGATCAATGACCGAATAGCTGATTGGCCGAATGGCTGCATCCCGATCTCCTGCGTATCATGGCAAATCAGTGCTGACCCCACTGACAGCATCCCACCACCAGAGCGGAGGTAATTATGTCGTTCGAGGCTGTGCCAGTGCGGAGTGAGGTGATTGTGGTGGATGATTCAATGTGGAGGGAAACTGTACCGAGCGAAGATGCACTGGTGCCGGATGCAACAAGTCTTCCATGACTGGTTCGGATTACATATACCATACCCAATCTTTTTATTTAAATAATAATATATATATATAATATATATATATATATATATATATTATATATATATATATATATATATATACACCACACATATGCATGGTCAAAAATTAACAATATAGTTCACCATGGCAGTAAATAAAAACAAAGTAACGGAAATTCAGTTTAGTTTAGTCCTTTATTTACCACCCTGGCTAACTGCACAGGCGTGGGCAAGCTGTGGTAAAATTTGATGCATGGTTAAAACATATAATGGTATTACATTTCAATTTTAGGCTATAACATTTTATGTAAGTACTATTCCAATTAAAGAAAGGAACAATTACACAGTGTTTATCTACTCATCTGCCACGCCGGCATACAGCTTTTGGGGGGTGAAAGGCTTGCTACATTTGATATGCAGTCATGTGATACTAAATTCCAAATTTTGGATACAACAAAAATATAAACTTCTAAGACTCAAGGATATGAAATAGTACATAGTTCTCAGTAACTCATGTAGGTTCTGAAAGCGTAACACATGCACAAGTGTTGTTATTCTTCATTACACAGTATACCTTAGTTT
>NW_023660824.1:7500-10000 GCF_015228065.2 Penaeus monodon
TTATATATTTATTAATTTATTTTATTTTATTATTTTTTATATTTTCTTTTTTATTCATTGTTCCCCTTAAATTTTTTTTTTTTTTTATATTATTTATTATTATTATTATTATTATTATTAATTATTATTAAATATTATTATCATTTTATTATTATTATTTATTTTATTCATTATGTATTTTAATACCATCCCATCAGCAGCAGTTATTTTATTGTTATAATCCATTATTAAATCTTTTTTTATAGATTATATTATTCATTTATATTTTTTTTTTTTTTCTATATTTAATTATATTATATTAATAATTTTAATTTCAAAAAAAAAAAAAAAAAAAAAAAATTTTACAAAACAAAAACCCACAGCAGTATATTAGAAATTATTTATTATATATATTAAAAAAAAATATTATAGTAATATATAATATATATAATATATTATATATATATATATATATATATATATATATATATATATAAATGTATATGTATATGTACATACATAACTGTACACACACACAACACACACACACACACACAACACACACACCACACACACACACACACACACACACACACACCACACACACACACACCACACAGATATATATATATATATAATATATATATATATATATATATATATATATATATATATATATATATGTATATATATATATATATACATATATATATATATATATATATATATATATATATATATTATATATATATATATATATAATATATATATGTATATGCAAATATTATGTCATCGTTATTATCCTTATACAATTACTATCACCATGTTTATCATTGTTATCATTATTAATATAATTATAATTTTTGTGTTTCACTGTTATTATCATTGTTATTATTATAATTATTACTAATTTCATTATTATAACTTTTGTTGGTATGATAATTATCCTCATTATTATTTTCCTTTCTTTGTATTAGCGTTACTGTTATTATTATTGTCATTATTACTTCGTCGTTATCATCTTTATTCTGATTATCATTATAATTATCTTTATCATCATGTACTTTATTTTCATTAATTCTTTTATCACTGTTATCTGTAGCAGTATAATCATTATTATCATCACCATCATTATTTTCACTATCTTCGTGTCACCATTATCATTATCATTGTCGTTACAGCAGTAAGTACTATCACTATCACCATTATTGCCATCGGTACAGATCAGAGCACCACCATTATACTCACCGTCCAATTATTTCTTCCCTCCTCGTGGCGATTCAAATACTTTCCAGCCGTGCACAGTCACCAGATCCTCCCTATCTTCTTTCCTTCTTAAACCCCTCGCGATTTTATCCTGATTTACACTTCTGTCTGAGTTATATCAATGCATATATTTTCGTGTGATTTATGCAGCACACATTTTCGCGGAGACTTATCGGTCTTCTATTTTAACTGAGATTAATTCCGTTGTATCAATATTGAAAAATACTCTTTGTTCGCCCTTGCAGTTCCCGGAAGTTATGGATGGTGAAGGCAAAGTCTGTTTTCTGCTGATGGCAGGTGTAGTATATGCAGAGATTCATACATTAAGCATGCATGCATGCCCACACGCATATTCAAGTATATATACATACATACTTACGCACTGTCACATTCAGAAACACATACATACATAATTTTATTATACACCACACACACACAAACACACACACACACACACACACACCACACACATAAATATATATATATATATAAATTTATAATATATATATATATATATTATATATATATATATATATATATATATATATATATATATATACAATACACACATAATAAATATATACATATTTATGCACGCACATGTGCGCTTGCCTGCATGTGCGTGTATGAATGCAGACACATGCATACGCGCAACGATGGGTGCGTGTGATGAATGCACACACACCTAATTATGTTCATTTTGGGCGTCTTACCTACATATGGATGCCCAACTGCTGCCTTGTAGTTCATTCCGAGTGTGCTCAGAGGTTATGGGAGTTCACCCTTTGCAAATAACTGCTCCCTTGTAGTTCAAAATGTATACAAAACAATCCAATGCCTTGTGGTACCTATAAGATGAAAAGGCTTTGGGAGTCAACCCTGAGAAAAATCCGGAGCCGGAGTCCGAAGTCAGTTCAGTGTCGCTAGAGACTTCATTCTGGCAACTCCTGCGACGCCGCTGTTGCCAAACTTTATCGATTTATGCCGATCCTTTGGGTCCATCAGATGCATAGAAAGAGGGAGCCTGCCGCATGGGCAGCAACTGCTCTTCACATTCTTTCCCCCAGGCACTGACTCTATCTATATGGGAGTAGGTAGAGACAATACCGCCATAGTCGACATCGACTGAAGGTGGCCTTCGATATATATATATATATATATATATATATATATATATATATATATTATATATATATATATGTATGTATGTATGTATGTATGTATATATATTATTATCACTATTACCATTATAATA
>NW_023660825.1:0-18574 GCF_015228065.2 Penaeus monodon
GTAAAATTACAAATTCAGAGTAATCCAAAATGAGTTTTTAGTTTGAGAATAAAAGGGAATAATTTTGATTAACATTTGGATAATTAATAAATTGATAATTATAATTTTTAATATTTTTAATTATCATTAATATTATTATTATTATTATTTTTATTATATTATTATTATTATTTTTATTATTATATTTATAATAATAATAATAATTATATTTTTATTGTTATTATTATTATTTATTATTATTATTATTATTATTATTATTATTATTATTATTATTAGTTTTTAATCATTATCATTATTTTATTTTTATTATTATTATATTTTTTATTAGTATTATTGCCAAAAAAAACATTTATAACTGTAATAATAGCAATAAAAATAATAATAATAAGTATAATAATAATGGTTATAGTCGTTTATAATATCGTTATTAATATTATTATTGTTATTATTATCATTATTATCATTTTTACTAGTAGAATAATTGCAAAAATAATAATTATAAACAGTAATAATTACTGTAATTACGATATTAATTAAAATAATGATATAAATAATTATTATAATATCGCTATTATTGTTATTATTATTGTTATTTCATTATTATTGTTGTTTTTTATTAGTATAGTTGCAAAATTATATATTATAACTGCAATTATTGCAATAATAATGATAATAATTGCAATAATGATGATAATAATTGCAATAATGATGATAATGATGATGATAATGATGATAATGATGATGATAATGATAATATTGATGATAATCATGATAATAATGATGATAATAACAGGAATTGTCTCCATTTATGATAAAAAAGGTAAAAGAAAATAATTCCCAAAAGTCGAAAAGCGGCAAAATTAGCGAAATATAGCCTTTTCACAGTATACTCCAAAATGACATTTTTTCGATTTCTCTGATGATTTTGGCAATTATAGGGTAAAAAATGATTTAAAAATTACCAAAATCGTATTAATCATGACAATAATGAGGGTAAAAGTTGAGAATAAAGAGAATTTGATATTATTTTTATTAATATTATCAATTATCATTATTTTTATTTGTTATTAATTTTTTATTATTATTATTATTATTATAATTATTATATTAATTATTATTACTATTTTAATAATAATAATAACAATTTTTATTATTATTGTTTTTTATTATTATTTTTATTTATTTTTATTATTATATTATTATCATTATTATTATTATTATTATTACTTTTTTTTTAGTATTATTGCCAAAACATATATTATAAACTGTAATAATAACAATATAATAATAATATAATATAATAATAATGTTAATAGTCGTTATAATATCGTTATTTAATATTATTGTTTATTTGTCAAGTTCATCTTGGGCTGCTGTCCTTCTCATGAGGGTCACTGGAGCTCGCGGCGGCAGTAGCGATGTTTGCCTCACCGCATGGGGAACGAACGAACGAACAAACGAAGTAAGAGGTGAAGAAATCCTAGGGGGGGGGGAAGAAGGTAAAGTGGTGAAAAATTGTAAGGAAGATAGAGGTTACAAAAAGGAGGGGGGCGAAACCCCTTGCGTGGTTTGTTTCTATATCTCTGGTTCATGTCTGGAGCATCGAGGGGGGGGGAAGTAATTGTTTGGTTTTATTTATATTTTTGTATTGCTGCTTGGGGCTGGCAAATATTAGTAAATGAGTTTATATACTAAAGTAAACCACTTCTCTTTTTTTTTATAATAAATATTATATAATCATATAATATTTATTTGTTTAAAAAATTTTAGTTTATTTACTTTATGTTTTTTTTTTATGTTTTTTTATATATTTCATAGTAACTAGGTTAGTGGAACAAAGAGAAGGGTTAAGTATTTTTTTTTTTTTTTTTTTCAAAAAAAATTGACAATTAGTGATTAGGTTGGGATGGGTTAAAAAAGGTTAATGGCCACATGACAATTTTTTTTTTTTTTTTTTTTTTTTTAACAAAAATTCTAATACAAAAAAAAAAGAAAGAATTTGGGGAATTCCAGGGCTGGTCGAGAGATATAGAGTAGTACAAAAACGTGGGAAATGGTGATGGAGGGAAGTTAAAGCTAGACAGGACAGGCGGAAAGCGGGTGAGATGGAATGTAGGATGAGATGATTGAGTGAAGAGAAAAAAATGTAAGGATATCTGCTTGGAGAACCGGATCAAGTACTAGATAATCATTTGTGGGGGGATTGAATGCTATGAAAACTGGGCCCTGACTTTCAAGAGGGAGGGGACCAGAGGAGAGCATAAATTGCAGAGAATAACAGAATAATTGAGATAAGATGATAGTTAATAATTAGTAGATAAGTGGCGAGGCAAGCAGTCAGGAACAGTTATGTCATCAAAAAAAAAAAAAAAAAAAAAAAAAAAAAAAAAAAAAAAAAAAAAAACGAAGCGAACAAACGAATGGAAAGTAAATTGGCAAAAAAGAAAAGGAACATAACAGGAACAACGAAACAGAACATGGTGGGACAAACAGGAACATAACAAACATAGACATAAAACACAATATAAAATAAGGCTTTTTTTTTTTTTTTTTTTTTTTTTCAGGAGTATATTTTTTTTTTTCTCCCTTTTTCCCGTAAAAACATCTCCATCCTGCTCGTCCTCTAAACTCGCGGTGTCTGCCTTATGCAATTGCACGAGTGCACTGCATAATCACAGGCAATCGAGTCAGAGTCCGTAGCAAGTTTGTAAGATTTCATTCTTACCGTCACTCCGTTTATAGTTCGCCCAGGGGATGATCCCACACACTAGGCGGCGGGGGCGGGCAAAGTGACAAGCCGTGGTAACTTGCTTGCTTGCTTGCTTGAGATTTGCGAAGTTCTGGCTTCGCCGTGGTAACAGCGCTGCCGAATTTATACCATTGAGCGACGTCAGATGGCCACCCTCTCTCCCCCGTGATTGGCTGTCCGCGCCGCACGCCTGAGACTGGCAGAGCCGATGGTCGCTCGCCTTGCAATGAGATTGCTGTTGCTGTGCATTGTGGATCAGCCAGTCCTTTGGGGATTCTGAGGGTGATTTTCGGGTTTTAGTTGTTTTTATTTTTGTTTTTTTTTTTTTATAGCCTAAAAACATGGAAATATGGCGGGATGATTTAGCTCGTGTCATATGTGTCGTATAGGTGGGGGTGTTATGTTTCGGTGAGTGTGAGTGTTTCTGGGCCACCATGTGTGGTTTGTTCGTGTGTTTGTGTGTTTGTCAAATGATGTTATTGTAGTGCTCGTTTTCTTGTTCGCGTAGTCGGGCCCAGGTGTTTTTTCGCTCGTCTTGTATGCGTGCGTTAAGAGGTTCCATGCTGTATGTCTGTGAAGTGTTTCTGAGGAAATGAAGTCTAAAATTGTTGCGCCGTGTCCCCAAGTAGTGCTTTGTTCTGTACTGTTGCATTTTGATTTTTTGTGATTTTGATATATGCAACCAGTGGGCAGGTGTGTATTCAAGGATGGGTTTCTTACAGTTGTTTTTGTAGAGTCTGAGCTTTTTTTTGTGGTGTCAGCATGAAAAACGTTTGAGTTTGGTGAGTGTTGTGCGTGCTTGTGCGATTCGTTGTGTGACGTGTGATATGAAGCCTGTGGTTGTGAAATGAAAGCCAAGCATTTTTCCTCTGTTGTGAAAGGATGTTGGGTGTTGTTGGCTGTGATGGGTTGTGCGGTTTTGCGTGCTATGTGCATGAGTTTGAATTTGTTGATGTTTTTTCTGTTTTTTTCCAATGGTACTCAAAGGTGTTAATGTTCTGTATAGCTCTTTCTGTTTTTCGTTTCATGATGTTTTTGTGATTTGGAGGGGTGTGAGATTATCTGGGGTGATATCGTCTGCATAGGAAATATAGTTGCTGTAGGGTGTGGGTTTTGTGGCAGATTGGCTTAACAGGATATACAGGGTTGGGTGAGAAACACTTCCCTGTGGTACTGCCAACTTCTGAGGGGGAAATGGGGGTGCCCAGGTTTTGAGCCTGGCGTATTGTGGCAGTCCTGTGGTCCAGGAAGCTCAGAGGACGTGTGAGGTGTGTAGGGAGTTGTAATTGTGTTAATTTGTATTTGAGGCCGTCGTGCCAGACCTTGTCAAAGGCCTTGCTGACGTCTCTTAGTATAATGTTAATCTGGTGCTTGTTAGCGAGCCCGAGAGCAATCTCCTCATAAGCGAGGGCGATAGAAACTCTCGGTCCCCCTGTGTGGGCGAAAGCCGTGTTGCCTACTGTTTGTTTGTTGTGTTTTCCAAGTGTTGATAAGTCTGCGTGTTATTAGCCTCTCTAGCAGTTTCCCGGGAAACTTCCAGCAATGAGATGGGGCGATGTTCCCCCCAATGTATTTGACTTCCCCCACTTCGGAATGGGGGTGATGGTGGCGTGTTTGAATTTGTCGGGAAATATCCTGTAGCCAGTGCCGCGTTAAAGAGATGGCGTAACCTGCGGATCATTATGGGTGGCAGATGTTTCTATGATTGTTTTGTTTATGTTGCTTGCTCCTGGTGTTTTGTTTTTGGTCTGTTTGATGGTGTTGATAATTTCTTCTGGAGTGAAGGGTGTGGAGAGGGACGGTCCTCTGTGAGGTTGTTTAGTGTAATGATGTTTTCTGGGAGAATTGTGTTTCTGGTTGGGTAGGTAGTGTGTTACCTCGGTCTCTGTAGGGGGGTCAAATCGGGCGTTTCTCGGGGGGAGATTTGGAAATTCTGTTGCCAGATTCCCTGTGGATAGCTCCATCTCCTCCACCGAGTCCCAAACCTTCTGTCTGTGTGTGTTGTACAGGTATGTGGTGGTCTGTTTGTTCGACCCCATGAGCATTTGAAGGAGCTCCAAAAATTTTTTTGGGGTCTTTGGTGTTTTGACATAGTCTCTGTGCTAATGAGTCCCAGTGTTTTTTGTTCATTACTTTAATTTCGTGTGTTATTTGCGTTTGGAGTTCTCTGTATTGTGTGCGTAGTTGTGCGTCCCAGCCCCGTGTTATTGAAAGGTCGTGTAAGTGCCTGTATTGTATTTTAAGCAAATTTTAGACGATGTGTTTCTCTGTAGTGAGGGATGGTTTTGTGTGTTGTTTTGGGGATGTTGGCCTGCCGGGGCCCTCGTATTCTGTGACCACTGTTCAAGGGGGGTGTTTATTGTGTGTGTGGGTTGCCCTTCGAGATCAGTTACTTGTGTGTTTTCAAGTGCTTGTTTGAAGCCCTCCCCGTTTGCATGTTTGAAGGATTTTCGGGGTTGTGTTAAGATCATGATAGGGTTTGTTGAAAGTGTTAGGATGAACGTGAGGGGGTAGCTGGATGTGATATCGTATGTTGTTTTATGGTGGTGTAGGTGTGCTAGTGGTTTGCAAGGACTATGTCCGGGTGTGGTTGCTGTTTGTGGGGAATGTAAGTTGGTGTGTGTGGACCGAGGTGTGTCAGTTCTGCCTTGGTTGTAGTATGAGGCCAGGCCTCTGCCTATGTTGTTGGTGTGGTTGTATCCAAATAGTGGGTGGTTTGCGTTAAAGTCTCCCAGGATGTATATTGGTTTGTTATGTCTCAGAGCTGCAGGATGTCGGGTTCTGGTTTTGTATGGTCTACGTGGGGGTAGGTATAGTGTTGCCATATGATGGGTCCTTGTGGTGTGTTTATTTCGACCTGCCCAAAAGGTCTGAATGGAAGTTGTTTGATGATTTTGGTTGGTGTTGTTTTTGATTGCTATAGCTACGCCATCGCTTTGTTCTTGTGACTTGTTGGAAAAGTAGATTGTGTATGTTAAATCTTAGTGGGTTAGTGTTCTTGAGCCCATGGCTGTTTATGAGGATGATATGTGGGTCGTGTTTTCAGGGAGGGGTTGCAAGTTCGTCTGTTTCCGTGTTTTCCAGTGTAAGACGTTGTGTTGTATGATGGTGGGCGTGAATGTATGTGGAAAGTGCCATGTTGTGTTTTTCTGTTTATGTGGGGTTGTTGATGAGGTGTCCGTTGGGTATTTTGGAATGTTTCGTAGTATTCGATCATGGTTTGTCAATGTTTATGTTTCCTTCCAAAAGGTGTACTGTATTTTTTTAGCTATAACCATGTTTTGCTGCTCTGCTTTGGTCTTGAGCCACTTGATGCGGTTCTTTCTGATTTCTTGCCCATTTCCTTTCTTTCCCGAGTATGTATAATTTCTGAGGTTTTCTGCGAACAGTTGTATGCCATAGAACGCGGGTCAACTGCAGTGCCGTTTCCCTGAGGCGTCCCAACCATCCTCGTCTCTGTGACATTTCTGGGATGTTTTTTGAACCGGAGATGGTGGTGGTGGGTCCGGGGAGTATGGCGGACTTCCCTGGGGGGTTTGGGGGTGATGGGTCCGGAAGGTCTGGGGACCTCCATGGGAGGGTCTGCTAGTGGCGGGTTTGGTTCCTTTGGCCTAACTGAGGCGTCAGGGTTAGGAGTTGTCACTGGGGGGGTTGGGGGATCTGGGGGGAATCTTCATTAGTTGCTTCTCCAGGGCAACATCTTGTGATGACTCCCCTGAGGGTAAGGGGGTAGTTCTGGAGATTTAGCAGGGCTGGGTCACCTTTAGGATGCCCCCGGAGTCGGCCTCCCCCAGATCAAGCTCAGGAAGGTTGTTTCTTGCTAGGGCCTCCTTGGCATGGTGCTAAAACCCTTTTCAGGGGCAATGAGGTTCTGCATGTGAGCATGCAGGGGAACAATCATGATTTCTTTGGAGAGATTGTTTGGAAGGGCTAAGTGGATGGCAGGTTCTATGTTGGTTGTCTTGGTCTTAATGTCCTGCCGGACCCTTGGTTGATTAGGGGTTTTTCCCTGCATTGGTGGTAGCATGGACTGTCCCCCTGCGCTGCCTTTTGCGCCACTACCTTAAGAGGCCTAGCTTCTTTCTCTTTCTCCTTTTCTTTTCTTTTGCTGTGAGGCTTTCAAAAGCCTCTTTTCTTTCAGGGCAACTGTTGGCGAAGGTGCGGTGGTCACCGCCGCAATTGAGGCATTTTTTCACATTACTTCTGCAGTCCCTGTATGAGTGTGTGGAGGAGCCGCATTCAGAGCACCTGGTTCTCTTTGTCTCCTTGCATTGGCTTTTGATGTGTCCATAGCCATAGCAGTTCATACACTGCCTGAGTGGCATGAAGCGCTCAAATTCAATTTGCCCAAGGGGCGAAAAGAGGTTTTAAAGAGGAGATACCCTTTTCCTTGATGTTTTTTTGGGAGCCTGGTGCTCTGAGAAGCGGACTTTCAGGGATATGAGCTTTTCAAAACAAACACGTTTTCGAACATGGGAGTCGGGAGCAGCAGCCATGATCTCGTCGGCAATGGGTGACTCAGGTTCGTTAACCACGTGTCTGTCTAGTCTTTTGAAGACCAGCGTGAGCTTGGCCTTCATGTCGGGGGGGAGCACAGGAGGAACCCCAGGGTTTTTGCATATCAACTGTTTGTTGGGGGAGAAAATTCTTTGGGGATGGTCGTCGTCATTGATAAGAGCAAGATATCCTTCATGGATTTGGTAGTACCGGAGTACTCTGACATTGGCCTCAAAGAGAGCCCTTTGGGAAGGGCGTCCCGCCGGTTTAGGGCCGGGGCCCCCCCTTGAGAAATTACTTTGACCTTAATCATTTTAACATGAGTGAGGCGAGGTGAGATGAGGGGGTGAAGGTGATTTGAAGAGAGATGAGAGAGTTAGGAAAGAAGGAAATAGAGGGCCTGGACTCGACCCCCTCTAGTGCAGTCTGGTGGCGTTCTCCAGCACCTAGAGGGTCGGAGTTTATGTGTTGGCGACTCCCTTGCTGCCAAACCTTGCTATAAAGGGACAGTAGGTGAGGCGCACCACCCAGCGAATACAAAAGTCCCGGGGGATTTATGTAGGTCCAGGGGCCACAAGAAAGGGAAGAAGTTTAGTAGGAGATAAAGCACACCTACAGGGCCCCCAGACTGCTGGGCCTCCCTATAACAGGTTTCCCTGTGATAGAGAGAGCTGCGGGTCTGGGGAGAGGTGTAAAGTTCCCTTGTCACCGTCAGTAGTCAACCAAGAAAAAAAACCCCTGAAGGCAGTGCAAAGCAAATAATCTCTGAAGACAGAGATGATTTACAGATCATTTACGTTTTGTGGAGAGGTCAGAATAGCAGAAAAGATCCGGCGCGGATTGAGGTCCCGGTACTCCAGGGTGGCTCAATGACACTTTGAGGTTCTGTTTTGCTATTATGGTTACTCTCTTGGCATTGACTAGGTGCTCGTGGGCGCATGGGGAGATCTCTTCCCGAACATACACTGGACCTTCCGCGATGTTTACTCGGTCAAAGTGGGCGGTCCCAGGTCATCCGTGATTGGCCATCTCCCCGTGTGGGGGGACGAGGATTTCGTCGTAAACATCGTCGGGTCAAATAAAATGAGCACCAGTCAAAAATTCAGTAGTTGTCCCGACTTCTGACTCGTGTGCTCCCTTCCGCCATGTGACCTCGCCTGCTCCGCTGGATCCTCTCTCACTCCCACGCTCCTGTTTGTACATATTTTGCTATGTATGTGTATGTATAGTGCCGGTAATAGTAAACCTTTCTGTATGTTTCCTCTGGTGTTTTTCCGTTGACCTTGACCGTTCTGATTCTTATATCTTTTTATAAGTCGAACCCTGACATTATTATTATCATTATTATCATTTTTACTATAGTTATTAAAATAATTATTATAACAGTAATAATTACTGTAATTACGATATTAATTAAAATAATGATATAAATAATTATTATAATATCGTTATTATTGTTATTATTATTGTTATTTCTATTATTATTGTTGTTGTTATTAGTATAGTTGCAAAATTATATATTATAACTGCAATAATTGCAATAATAATGATAATAATTGCAATAATGATGATAATAATTGCAATAATGATGATAATGATAATATTGATGATAATCATGATAATAATGATGATAATAACAGGAATTGTCTCCATTTATAATAAAAAAAAGGTAAAAGAAAATAATTCCCAAAAGTCGAAAAAGCGGCAAAATCTAGCGAAATATAGCCTTTTGAGAGTATACTCCAAAATGACGTTTTTTCGATTTCTCTGATGATTTTGGCAATTATTAGGGTAATAATGATAATTGTCTCCATTTATAATAAAAAAAAGGTAAAAGAAAATAATTCCCAAAAGTCGAAAAAGCGGCAAAATCTAGCGAAATATAGCCTTTTAAACCCTTCCCGACGGGGACGCGTACACACGTGCAATTTTTATCCCTGTATCGATGAATGTTTTTGAGCCATTTTGTATGAATATAAAAATTGATATGTGTAAATATGATTATACAAATATATGTGTATATGCATAGTTGGATATACGTTTTTATATGTCATGTTTGTGCTTGTTCGACGAGTTTTTTTTGCATATATGTGGAAACGTGTTGAAAACTGTGCCCGGTCTTTTGTGTATGAATACAAATGAATGGGTAAATCAGAGTCTGGGAGAGGATGGTCATTGCAGTAAGTATTTGAAAGGGAGAAGTAAGTTGTGTGGCAGTATGTGAAAGGGGGTGAGTGTGTGTAAAAGTGTGTAAGGGACTCGTACGGTGACGGGAGAGGACGGTCATTGCAGTATTTGAAAAAGGGAGAAAGAAGTAAGTTGTGTAGCAGTATGTGAAAAGGGATAAATGTGTGAGCGTGTGTAAGGGACTCGTACGGTGACGGGGAGAGGACGGTCACCGAGGAATCCCTGTTTTTTGAAATGTTATTTAGTAATTTCTTTATTTTTTTGCCTCTGAAACCTGACCTGAGGTCACTCAGCAAGTGTTCTACCATGACGCACGTCCCTACTGTACTTTGTGTGTGTGAGAATGAGAGAGCGAAGAGAGAGAGAGAGAGAGAGAGCGAAGAGAGAGAGAGAGAGAGAAAGAGACCGCCATGACACCCGTCCCCACTGTGACAGAGAGAGAGAGAGAGAGAGAGAGAGAGAGAGAGATGTGCGTGCGTGTGTGTGTGTGTGTGTGTGAGAGAGAGAGAGAGAGCATGTACGTGTGTATACGTGTGTACGTTTCTGCATGGGCTTGCTTGCACCCTGTGAAAGAATCCTCTGTGCCAGGGGGAGGATGGTAGTCAGAAGGTAAAATTTGTCAGGGGGTGAGCGCTGCTGAAGACATTTCGACGGCTCCTTTGGAGTTGGTGTAAAAACCACTTGTCCTTCCCTCACGGAGCGTGACCCCAGTCTCCCAGATGAAATGCCCTTCTGCCTGTAGTAAGGGGGCTTTGTTGTTCCCCTCATGGATTTGGGGCATCCCTTGCTGGGGAACCCGGCGCCTGCAGTGGGGGTCAAGGGATCGCCCAAAATCCTCCGGGGAACATTTCTGCCCCCGGGAGGGTTGAGGGTTGAAAGGGCCCCTCTGGGTTTCTCCCTTTGGGCTAGGCTTTAAAGTATTGGGTTCTTTTTGCTTGCCAGTTCATGACCGAGAACTTATCGAGGTTTTTTTCCCCCCCAAAGGGGGAAAAGTTCGAAAAAAAGTCGGGAAGTGAGGGGAGTCCATGCCCTTGGCCACTAGGCTTCTTTGAGTGATGGCAAAAAAAAACCCCTGGTTTGGTGAGCAGCCGGAGTTTTTGAAACAGTTCGTTTTTCCTTTTCTAGGCGTCGGGAAAACAAAATTTTTGGTCTTAGGTTTGTGTCCGGGGAAACCCGGGAAAGCCCTTTGAAAAAGAATTGTGCTGCCATTTAGACCCAATTTGTGGGCCCAAAGGGGGGAAAAGGTTTGCTTCCACAAGGTGGTCAGGCCCTTTTTCACCCACCTTGGAGCACCCAGAAAACCCTGGCGGCTTCTTTTTTGGACTGTCTCCATTTTTTTTTTTTTATGTTTACCCAGAGGGGACTGAAGCATGTACTAGAATGATTTATTACCTGTGTTGGCCCCCTATGCGGTTTTCCATTTCCATTGTTTCTTAGGCCCAGACAGTTTTGATTTTGTTCGGTAAACCAGGTACTGGACCTCCTTGGGAAAGGGGAGAGGGTCCGGTCTACTTTCCCCCAAGGTAGAGGTAGTCCGAACCCACCCCCAAGTCTTTTCCCCTGGTTTTTCCGACTTGTCCTTAAAAACTCTTGTTAAGACCCATGGCTTTGGTTTTGGCTCGAGATTTTTGGGGCCCGTCCTCCCAAAACTCCCGGATGGGCAGGTCCAGGAAAACGGGGTTTTGTTTGGGCCAGTATGGCCCCGGAGATGATAGCAAGATCATCTGCTTATGAGATGATCTTGACCCCACTTGGAGGTTTATGTGGGGGAACGGGACTTTAATGTTTTTAAAAAAGGGCGGGCGGGAAAACCCCCCACACTGGGGGCGTTCCTTTCCTAGGGGCTTTGGGCCCGTGATAGGGGCCCTTTTGGGAAATTTGACTCTGGCTGTTTCTATTCGTAAAGTATTTCCACCTACCCCAACCCAAGAGTTTAAAATCTGATTCCTTTTTGGAAATCAGGCTCCCTAAATTTGCAAGTGGACTCCCAATTAAAAGCCTTCTCCGGGGTAAAGGGAATACTGCCACAGAGGTGCCGTACTTTTGTGTAAAGGGGTTTGGCTATGCTGTGCGTGTAAACCCCCGTGGAGGTGTTCGTGTGGGGGGCCCCCAAATTTTCCATGGGAAAGCCGGTTCATTACCATCCTCTCACCCAGTTTTTGGCCAGGCCCAGCTGAGGAGAAAAGGATGGGGGGGGGACTTTCCGGGTCCTTTTTGGTTTAGGGAGGGGAAAACTAGGGTTTAGCCCTCTTCCAACTCTGGGGTAGGGGGAAAATTTTCCCCGGGACTTTTTGATGAGGGGCAGGAAGGCAAGCCTTCACCTCCCAGCCCCAGGGGGGAAAAAATGATGGGGTCGAGATCCCATCAGAAGCCCGGGGGGCTGTGTTCCCAAGGGTTTTAAAATGCATCTCGTTTCCCCTCAGAGAAAAGAAAAACGTCTGAGTTTTTCGGGTTTGGCTCCCCTTTCTCTGATGTGAGCAAGTCGTCGGGTTTGTGGGGGTTTTCTTGTTTCCCCCTCAGTTTGGCGGGCAGGCTGTTCCCTACTCGTTTGCAGAGAACTCGTGCGCCATTTCTTTTTGGGCCTCTGACGGGGGGTCATGGTGCGTGCATCCCCGGGCTGAGCGGTGGGGTTGTTTGCCCCGTTCCCAAAGCTCTGAGAGGGGGGGACGGTGATCGAAGGACTAAAACCCCAAATTCCACCCATTTTTCCGCCTCATTTCTGCTGGCATTTTCCCTTGGGCCCATCCCTAATAGCCCCCCTTAGGGGGCTGGGTTTGTCAGGGGTTATTTGCCTTGGAAAGTTTTCGGAAAAATATTTTTTTTTGGGTTGACCTCCCTGACTCGTCTTTTAAGCCCAGGCGTCTTTGTGACTCCAGCCCCGGGGCCGATTTTTGGGTATGGCAGTGAGGCTGCCCCCTAAATGGCTTTTAAAAGGGTTTGGTTTGTGGGCATTTCCCACATTTCGCTTTGTGTGGGTTTCTTTATCTTTTTAAAAAAGGGGGGCCCAAGGCATTCGGGAAAACGCCTGCCATTTGGCCCTTGTCTTTTTTTCCATCTTGGATTGGGGTTCGTGGTATTTCGGCGGGGCCCACTATCCATGGGGGTAGTTAAAGTCCATAATGGTCACTAGTGACGGTCTCATCGCCCAGGCCAGCCAACCCTTCCCCCCAAGGTCGCCCCGGGCCCGGGGTGGGGTCTAGGCCCCTCCTTGACATCCCTATTGAGGAGAGCGATCCCCGGGGAATGTCTCAAGCACGTTGGCTAGTGATAGCCAGCCCGCATCCGGTGCCCTGCAGGGAGCCAGGAGGGGGGGTGTACATTGAAGTCCCCCCCCTAGTTTCACTCTTTCCCGGGGCCCTGCAGAAGCACTTTCCCTGGCTGAGTCTAAGCTACACAGTTTTGGCCGGCGTACACATTGTAAAATTTTGGGGGCCCCCCCACCCAGCTGAATCTCGAAAAAAAAGGGAGATTAAAACATCTTCCCCCCAAGGGCGGTGAAATCGCTATTGCAGAGCGGGGAATTTGTTGTTTTTGACCGGGGTAATCGGGCCCTTTTTGCCATGGGTACGTGGCAGCGCGTAGACGGGATCCCCGGGGGAGAAGCGAACGGGTTTCCCGCTGATAAATTTTTTTCCCCTGGAGCATGACGAGGTCAATGCCCCTTTTTCGCATTATTACGTGGAGGATGGCACTCCTTGAGGAGAACCACAGATTTTTCCCACTGCAGAATACTTAGTTTGGCTTTTACCATGATGTTATAATTGATATTTACATCAGAGACATGGGCAAAATTCGGTTTGACAGTCGGAGTCTGACAATCCTTTGTGAGGACCCTCACTGCTTGGGGGTCTCCTTCGGCTGTCAGGCTATCCCTGGGCCCACGGGGGGGTGGAGACCCTTTGTAGCTCTGACTTAAGTTTTTGGCTTTTTCCCTGGCCAGGTTTTTCTGGCTTTGGGGGCCCTTCCCCTGGGCGGGGTCAGCTTGTTTTGTTTCAGTTTCTGGAAAGAATCAGCCTGGCTAGGCTCTGCCTGTGGGGGTTAGGGCCCGGGTTGGAGTGGGGGGGGGAGTCTCGACGGGGTGAGGGGGAGGTTTGGGGGCTTTTTTTGGGCCCCTTCCATTTTCCCTTTTCCCTTTACGTTTGGGCGACGTTTTTTTAAAATTTTGTCATGACGATAAATACAGCGTGTTTCAGGATGACATGCCCCCCCTCACGAAGAGCAGTTTTTGGGGTCTGGGTAGGCCCTTGTGGTGCTTTTGGAAACCTTCTTTTGAAATTTTTTTTACTTGGGGGAACCCCGGGTTGTTGGAGACCTCCGGCAGCTTCCTTCCCCCTTAGGGGGTCGGGAACCCTTTTTCGCTTTTTTTTCCCGGGGGGGGGGCCAAGGAACAAAGTTTGTGCTTCTTGAAAACCTCTTCCCCATTTAAAGGGGCCGCCTCTTTCCGACGAGCAAGCCAGGACCCCAAAGATGTGATCCCTTTGGCCCCATTTTGGGAAATTTTGGTGTTGTGCCCTTCCTTTTCTTCTTTAAATGCCCTTAAAGGCACACCTGGGTGTTGTGTGCCTTGTTTACAGCCCAAAAATTTTTGGGCTTGGCTGTGCAGTTCCCCGGGTGGTTTTCCGTATTTGGCACTTGAAACCCCGGGAAAGGGGTTTCAGGCACATACGTACCTAAGGATAGGGACCCCCGTTACCCAGATTTAAAGGGGAGAGCCCCTTGGGGTAAATTTCAGGCACCAGGACTGCCTGGGGTTTGGGGTCTTCCCTTCGACAATCGGGGAAAACCCCCCACGGGCTTTGGGGTGAGGCGATTTACCCCACAAAGTATGAGACTGGGAAGCCAAGTAGGGGACCACTTTTACCCTCTTTTCCTCGGGATTCAGTGGCGAGAGGTCAAATTTTTTTCCCATTTTTTTAGCTTTTTTGTTTTTTTGCAGGAAACCAAAAGGGGGGCCGATCTTTGGACCCTATGATCATGCCCTGATTCGCGGGAACCCCGGGGCGACAAACCGGGGTTTTGCGCTGGTTCCCAATGCCCTCACCATTTGGTAGGCATTGTCGAAAGGGTTGGGTTTTACGGGGACCTTAAAGGGGGAAAAAAATTTGGGGTCCAGGGCTCTCCCTAGATCGGTCTCCGGCCTCGGACGTTTCGGTCCACCCTTTCGGCTTTGGGGCTTGCTCGTTGGGGCACCAGCTCAGAGGCCTTCCTGGGGCTGGGTTTTTGGCCTGGAGGGGGCCCGCAAGAGAGTCCATTTTGTTTTACGATCTGGTGGACAGGCATGTTCCCTTTCATGCTTTTTTTGTCTTGTCCACCATTTTGCCCGCAGGGACAGTGTCATTTCCCGTTTCTCGGGGTTTTTTTTTGCCACCCGGAGGCACGAGGGGTTTAGGGGGGGCTGCCGTGGTCGGGGTTTCACGGGTCGTCAACATTATCGTCTGTCTGTGGGGGATTTTTTGTTTTATTTTTCCCTATAAATTGGCAGTGCTTTTATCCCCTCAGCCCCCACCCACCCCGGAGTCAAAAAGGGGAAGCTGAGTGTTAGAAACCCCAAAGTCAACAGCAACGGGGGGGATGAGTGGAAATACGCAGCCAAATTTTGCCCTTTGCAGGGTTTCGCACGGGGCGGTGTGGGGGGCCAAAGGCAAACATGACTGTTGGGCCCCCAGCCTCCCGAGGGAAAACCAGCCGATTGACCTACCGGGGGCCCGGGTCCGGCCGCCTGTCTTTCCAGAAAAATAGGGCCCAAAAAGGCGTGGGTGCTAGCCGGGAGGGGGGTAAATCGTGCACGGGATGTCAACCTCCAGGGGCTCCCCTCTCCCAGCTAAAAAAGGATGCCACACATGGGAAAAAAACAAAGGGGGAGGTGGGCAAAAACCCCTGGGGGAAATATCCCCGAGGGGAGGGCCCTTTCCCCCACAGGCCATTGATGGGAACACTTTGCTCCTCCCTCAGTAAGGAAGGGGGTCTTTTACCTTTTTCCCCGGCAGGTTTTATCTCCATTCCTCAGAGGGGACCTGTAAACCCCAGTGAGAAAAAAGGGGGGGGGGCCTTCACCTATTTCCCGTCAGTTTCCCTTTATCCCTCTGAAACAGGCCGGGGGACAGACCCTTTTTTAAAAGTGAGGGAGAGAAGCTAAAATTTTTTTTAAAGGGGGTTCCCCATTGGGAGGAGGTTTTTTAAAGGGGAATCCCCCTTCCTCTGAAACACCCAAAGGCTGTTTTCCCCCAGTGAGAGAAAAGGGGGGCCGTACCTGTTCCCGTAAGTTCCTTCATCCCTTGAAATAGCCAAACCCCGACTATTTTTCCCCCAGTGATGGAGAAAAAAACTAACCTTTTTTTCCCGGTACTTCCATCACAGGGGCCCGGGGAAATTGTGTTCTGTCTAGCGGCAGCTATTAGACAGGGAAAACCCGGCTGAAGGCCTTTAAAAAAGGGGGGGTCCTACCTGCCCACGCCCATTCGAAAAGGAGTGGCAGTCAACAGATGGTCTCCAGCCGGCCCTAGCAAAAGAAAGGCAAATTTTAGGCCCCTTTTAAGGCCCCCCCCCGACCACCCTCCCCTGCGGGAGGGAAAGGTCTGCCCCCGTCCCAGCACGCGCCCGGAAAAAATAGGGTCAAACAAACCCCGAAGGTGTGCACAGAGTTATCCCAATGCCCAAAAATTTGTTTTGGGAAAAAGTAGGCTAGGGGGGGGCAAAGAAGCTCCCGCAAAAAACATAGCATGTGGCAAAAAAACAAGGGGGGGGCGTACCGTCCCGGTTTAAGCGTAAGAGCCGAGGCCGAAAATTTCATGGGAAACCGGGGGGCGGTTTCATCTCTTTTTAAAACCCCCCAGCAAAAAGCCCCACGAAGAGAGGTCATGGTGGGCTCCTTGGCGTTGCTCGGCTCCCCCCCGCTGCGGGGCCCGCGGGTGGGCCAGGAAACCCTTTGCCACATTGATTGGCCCGGGAAAAAGGTTCCCATTTCCGGACGGCCCCCTTTTGAATTCAAAGAAGGCTTTAGGGAGGGGGAAGGGGGAGGGTTCTTCATGTGTCCCGGGCGGGGGAGGTTCCAGAGAGGTTTAACCCAACCTTGGGGGGCGGAAGGCCGCCGAAGGGAAAACCTCCCAACGGGAAGGGGGAGCCCCGACAGGAATCAGCCCCAACCGCCCCGGGTGCGGGAAACCCCTTAAAGCAAACGGCGGGCCCCCCGGGCCGGGAGGCCACCCGCTCCCCCCCTCCTTAGCCGAAGGCCCCGGGGGTGGGGGGCCCCCCGTTCTGGCCCTTAAAGAGGAGACATTTCCCGGCAGGACCCTGGCGTGGCCTCCCCTGCCCCCTTTTCCCCCTTTCGTCCATCCTCCCCCTTTTCGCCATGGTTACGTTTTTTATAAAACAGTCCCCCCTTTCCTTCCTTTCTTCCCCCCAAAAAATTTGTTTCTTACTTTCCTTAAACGAATAGATTGTCTCCCATAAGAAACCAGAATACAGACTTTAACCAAGCCAGGGAGCCCCG
This sequence comes from Penaeus monodon, assembly GCF_015228065.2. Classification (NCBI taxonomy): domain Eukaryota; kingdom Metazoa; phylum Arthropoda; class Malacostraca; order Decapoda; family Penaeidae; genus Penaeus; species Penaeus monodon. The sequence continues at coordinate 16,923 of NW_023660825.1, forward strand.
GTCCCCACTGTAATTACCACAAGACCGGGAAAAACCCTCCCAACCCCAGATAAAAAGTTCCAAAAAGTAATGCCCTATTATAAAAAGGGGTTTTTTTATAAAGAAAATATGATAAGAATAATGGGTATTTGGAAATTTAAAAATATTTTTTGATAAAAAAAATATTGAAACATAATACCAATACTTCAACTGTTCTTCGGTGTTTTTTGAACAAATTGGTGAAAAAGGGGTAAGAAAAGCCCTGCCGGGATTGGTAAATTTTTTCATTTAAAGAAAGTTTGTGGTTTAAGTTAAAAATTTGTTGACCCTTTTTTTGGGGGCGTTTGGGGTTGGCTGGCATACTTTCCCAACCGGGTAAAAAGGCAGGGGCAAGGTTTATTAAATCCCAAAAAACTTTTAATTATGCCCCCTTGGGAAAAAAGGGGAAACCTTTTTTTCGAAAGGCCCCCTTAATACCCGAAAGGAAACGCCCTTCCCGGACAATTAAGAACAAGGAGTTTCTTAAAGAAAAAACCCAAAAAAAATGTTTATACATTCTATGCAAAAAAGCCCATTAATATTTTTAAAAAAGTCCGTCCTAAAAATCCCTTGGGTAAAGGGGATCATTTAAAAGAATTTCATTTCACCAATTTCGACCGTTCTCTGTGGTTTTTAAATTTGCATTTTGGGGTTCGTTGTTGGTTTAATATTTGGGGTTAAAAGTTTTCCCTGAGGAGGTAGGAGGGGTCTTCAGCAGGGATGGGAAAAAAGGGGTTTTGTTTTTGGGGGCCCCCTTTTAACCCTTTGGGAGGAAAAGGGGGTACCCGGGGTATAAAGCTTTCTGGGAATGGGGACCGGGGCCGCCCCCTTTGTCTCAATTTTTTATCCTAAAGGGGAAAAAAAAACCTAAATTTTTGGGTATAAACCTAACAGCAATAGCTAAGAGAGAAAATCATTTTTTTCGCCCTGGGGCCCCCCCCCAACCCCAGTGGAAGCCGGGGTTTGCTTTTTTACAGTACCACGAGGGCTCAAGTTATGTGTAAGGGGCACTTCCTTACCGCCGAACTTGGGCCAGGCGAAAAGGGGGTAAAATTTGATGCCCCCCCCCCAAAGGGAAAACGGGAGTTCACGAGGAACCCGGGGAAAGGGTCCCGGAAAGTCACATTAAAGGGGGTTTTTATTTAAAATTTCGCCACGGTTTAAAAGCTAAGGGCAGTACCCGAACACCTTGTTAGTTAGAAAAATTAGAAAAATTAAAACTTAAAAATCTAGAATTTAAAAATCTTACAAATAACAATTTAAAATATTAAAAAAACAAAAAATAAATATTATGCTTTAAGTATATAAAGTTATTGCATAAAAATTGCATTTAAAAAATTTTTTTTGAAAATATTAGCCTCCCTAAAATAAAAAAAAAAGGGCCTTCTATGTCACAATCCCCCCCCAAAAAATTTTTAGGTATTTTGGGAGAAAAGACCAAATAAAATACTTTTGGTTGAGAATGTTGGCCCCAATTTTTTCCCCTACATGGCGGGCCGTTAAGGGGTTCGGCATTCCTTACAAAGTTGGGTTTTACTTTTTGCCAACTTGGTCCCCCTGGAGGGGCAGGTGTTTTTGTTTTTTTGCCTTTCCGGGGGTCTTAAAAAATTTTTTTTGTTTTTAATTTTTTGAAA
>NW_023660826.1:0-18572 GCF_015228065.2 Penaeus monodon
AAAATTTTTTTTTCAAAAAAAACCTTTTTAAAACAATATACTTCTATTGTCATTTTAAAAATTAAAAAGGGGTTTTTCAAGTTTTGTTAGATGAAAAAAAAAAAAATTTTTTTAAAATTTTTCCCAAATTTTTAAAATTTTTAAAAGCGATATTAGTTATAATTAAAAATATTTAAATACTGAGTAAAGGGCTTCTTAAAAGAATTTTAAAGAATGGGGGATTATCATTTTTTACCAAAAAACCTTTCTCCCCCTAATTCCATTTAAAATGGGGGGGAACTAAAACGTAAAAGTTAGTTTATTTATTAATTGTTTTTCCAGATGCTCCAAAACAAATCAAAAAATAGCAAAAAAAACAGTCACCCCCCAGTTGACCCGGTTTTTTTTTCCGTTTTTTCAAAATTTTTGTATTAAAAATGCAAACCAAGAAATTATAATGATGAAAGAAATAAAGGGAATTTACATTAAAAAAAAAAAAAAATTTTTTAAATAAAATAATTTTTTAAAAAAAATAATTTTAAAAAAAAATAAAATTTAAAAAAAAAAGTTATAGGAAAAAAAAAGGAGGTTAAAATCGTATTATACGAAATAAATAAAACGATTTTTTGTCCCAAAATTTATACCCCGGGTTATTTTATTTTTTTCAACAAAATAAACCAACAGGCAAAACCCCTTGGGGATTAAAAAAAAATTTTTTGAAAAACTTTGAAAAAAAAAAAACGGGGGGTTTTAATTTTTAATAAAAATATAAAAATGGTTGGTTTTTTAAATAAAATAAAAAAAAAAAAGGGGAAAAAATTATAAAAAAAAAAAAAAATTAAAAAAAAAAAAAAAAAAGAAAAAGAATATATTTATATATATATTATATATATAAAATTATATATATATATTATAATAAAAATAATATATATTTATTATTAATATTATATATTTATATAATTTTATATTATATAATATTAATTTATTTAAAATTTATATATAATATTTTAATTTATATAATATATATTATATTTATATATATATATAATTTTATATTTTTATTTACCTTTAAAATGTGGGATCAACGAAATATTATCAAAAAAGGAGACAGCAGCCAAGGACAAAATTCACTCTGCGTTCAGACTTGTGTGTTTGAGAGGTCCCTGCCCATAATTCTCAATACGTCCCCCCACTGGGGAATGGACTGGAAAATTTAAAACCCCCGGGGGTTTGCAAAAAGAACGCTCTTCTTTGGGTTTAAAAACATCAGTTATTTGATATTGTCCTCCTAACATTGATTTAAATGTAGTGGGTTTTAAAAAGGGAAAGGGGGGCCCGTTTCGTAATAATATTATTTGAATAAAAATAGAAATACAATATGATTATAGAAATTAATATACAAAAATGATTTTAAAATAAGAATGCAATAAAAAAAATAATTTTATGAATGATACACAAAAAATAAATAAAAAACATCGATAACAAAAATAGTTACTATCCCATTTTAAATTTTTTTACCATTTTCAAACCTTAATTTAAACAGTATCTCAAAAAGAGTAACGTATGATATAATTTCAAAATTGCAAAATCGTACATAAATTATGCAATGAAATAAACATTAGGAGAAGAATGAGGAAATTAATATTTGTGACAACGAATTTTAAAATAATAATTTTAATGAAAAAAAGAAATGATGGAACAAAAATTAAAGTAATGAAATAATGATAATAAAGTGAATTGTAATAATGATGTTGCAATGGTGAAAGAAAAAAACGGTAATTTTTCGTACAATAATGGAACGTATTGGCATTATAGTCCCATTTAAATATTGAAATTATGCAATGATTTTTATTAATTGGGCTATAAACATACATACAAAAAAAAAAACACAATATAAAAAAATTTTAAAATTTTCTACGGTTTGGTTTTATGAAAAAAAGCTACTCGACAATTTGGAATTAATCCTGGGGCTTAAAAAATACTTTTAAAAAGAAGAATTAAGATTTACGGCAGTTTTTAGCTCACATTTTATGGCGCGCCCCTCACGCAAACTTTCAAATTTAAAAACACACACCACACACACACACACCCCAACACTTTCCCAAATACACACCACATACACCCACACACACACCACACACACACACACACACACAACACACACCACACACACCACACACACCACCACCACCACGACGCACGCACACGTACACGCATAAACCCCACACGCACGCACGCCGCACACCACAGCCACGCACACACAACACACACACCACCACAACACACACACACCCCACACATATTTATAAAATTATATATTTAATATATATATATATTATATTGGATGTTTATATATATGTATTTACATTTATAAAAATTTATTTATATTAAATTTTTTTTATTTATTATGTTATATATATATATTATATATTATTATATATATTTTATTATATATATATAATATTATATATATATAATTTTTATATATATATATAATTTTATAATATATATTTTATGTTATATTATACGTTTTTTCTGGCTCTCTCCCCGTTCCCTTCTGTTGCAGACGTTTCCCTTTTTTTGGCGGCTCCCCACGAGGGGAAATGCTTGTTTTCACCCCGGAAGTGTCAAAATGAAAGCGTGTTTTTAAAAGCCTGCACCGCTCAAAGGGGGAGCCCTTTCTAAAGGGAAAGGGAGCTCTGGAGAAGGTGAAACATACCCTGTCCTATTATTATATATAAATATATTATAAAATATATTATATTATATTTTAAATATATATATATATATGTTATATATTAATACTAATACATAAATTGTTGCATATATATTATATATATATATATATATTATTATATATATATATATATTATATAAAATATATGGTAATGGTTCTTCCACCTTCCCAGGGGCCCCTTCGTAGAGATGGGGTTGAACATACCTTACCATATTAGTATCAAAAATATATATATATTATTTAATATATATTAAAATTTTAATATATAATATATATTTTAATATAATACATTTTAAAAAATAAAGTATTATATCCATAAAAATATGTTGGTATATAAAATTATTATATATAAATTATAAAAATATATATATTAATAAAAATAAATTTTGGTAATGATATGCTTCACACCTGTCTCCAAGCTGCCTTCCGGTAGAAAGCTCCCCTTGGCGGATGGGGCGTTAACACTGCTTTCACTTTTTGACCTTCCCGGTGAAAACAAGCAGTTCCTCGTGGGACCCGCCAAAAAAAAGGGAAACGTCTCGTCAGACAGAAGGAGACAGGGAGAGAGATGTCAGACAAACAAGAAAAGGGTCCGGCTCTTTCCCCCCAATGCCCTCGCCCGGGAGGCATCTACTTCCTTAATAAACCACAAAAACACACAACATGTGGCATCACAACCACACACCCCTACACAAAAAAACACAAAAACACACCCACACAAAACCCCACACACACACACACACCCACACACACACACACTAACCACAAAACAAAACACAAACCCCAAACGCCCACGCCCGCGCGCGCGGCACGTACAAAATAAATAGCATTTACGATTCCCTGATTTTTCCATATCTTAGAATCATAATGATACAGGGCTCTATAGGCCATGTTTTGTTTCCAGTCTTAAACACATTTTCTGTTACAAAAGGGAAATAAGGTGTGAAAAGGAAAACCACGGGTACGGTCCCCGGGTTTTTTATACTGAATGGTGCACACGACAAGAGACATTCGAAAATAAAGAAATTTTAGGGGTAGGATCCCCACATATGGCTTTGTTAAAAAATAGTATCCCCAGTTCGGGAAATGGTCGGAATTGGGGAAAAAGGGTTCTTCCCAGGGCGCCCCAACAGTCTCCCAAATTGTCTTTTTGGGAATCGCCGAATCGGTTGCGTCACTCCCCAATTGTCAAAATCTGTTTTGGGGGCGGTAGAAAAGACTTTTTGCTATGACATTTCATATGCAAAGGTTGTTGCTCGGGGGTTCTCGACTACTAAAACCCTTTTCCAGAAGCAGGAGCGAGTTATTCTTCCAAACACTTTTACCTGATTTTTAGTTTTTTTTGAAAAAACTTCAGGCCATACTATGACCCAGAAACTAGGCCCATCAAAACTGGAAGCACGTTGACTCACCACCCCCCAAAAAGGGCCGTGTTAATCCCGGGTGGGCAGGTCATGAGCCAGACTTTTGGGACCACATGGGTAGAGTGATGGTTTTTCCTGGAAAAAACCCAAAATTAAAGATCTTGCTACCTTTACTGCTACAGAAATTGGGTAGGCTATCAAAAAAATGCGCGATGTTCCCAAAAGGAGTGTTTTCCTGAAAAACAGTACCTTTTCCAAAAGTTCCATTGCCTTGTAGAAGCGCGATCGTGTGGGGATGCATCCTTTCCCCCATCCCCCCTTATTCTCCGATCTTTCACCCTCTAACTTTTTCCCCCCCTTTCCCTCCGTAGTCATTTTTTAAGGGCAAAATTTTCCCAAAATGATGAGACACTGATTTCTCAAAATTTTCCCTGCAGGGTTTCAAAAGAACCATGGGCTTTATAATCCCGCTATAACTGAAAACAATTTAATTTTGGAACTGTGTGAATCATTTTTTGCCTGTGAAATTTCAACCTTCTAGGAAGCGGAAAAAGGGCAAAAGGGAAAACTTAAAACGCCCCTCTTTTAATTTCATACACAACACACACACCAATACACACCCCACCACACACACACACACACACACACACACACACAAACACCCAAACCCCACACACACAACACACACACAACCACACAAAAAAAAAAAACTATATAAAATTATTATATTAATATATATATAATATATCTATATATATATATTAATTTTTGATATTTATATTATAGAAGATATAAATTATGCATTATATAGATAAAACACACACACAAAACCCCACACACACACCCCAAAAACAAATATTTTTTTTTTTTTTTTTTTTTTTTCTTTTTAACCCCCTTAATTCCACTGTGGGGCATAGGCTCTCTCGTTCACGAATGGGGGGTTTATTTGGCAGTCCCACCCTTATGTTTGGGATCCCTTTTCCCATAATAAACCCTTTTTCAGCGCGCCCGGGGGCGATTTCCCTACGACACCTGCGTTTTTTTCTAAAGGGCGATAGTCGTTTTCTCGCCGTGAGATCGGCTTAAGACAGAAAACGGAGCACGGGCATTTCACAACCCGCGGACGAGAATTAAAATCAGAGCTACGAGGGTGGGGAGCCCAGAGTTTAACCACTGGACTATCGCGCGCCCAAATATTTTATATATATATATATTATATATATATATATATATATATATATATATATATATAATTACACCAATATATTATATATATAAATTAAAATATATATAAATATATATATAATATATATATATTATATATATATTATATATATTATTTTTGTGTGTGGGGGGTTTTGTTGGGGTTGGGGTGTGTGGTGTGTGTGGTTGTGTGTGTATACATTTTATATAAAAAAATAATTTTCTATACATACTTTGTAGTATGCGGTACAATATATATATAATAAATATATAAAATTTATATATATTATTAATTGTGTGTTGTGTTGTGTGTGGTGTTTTTTGTGTGGGTGTGGTGGGGGTGTGTTGTGTGTCTATGTATAGTATATATGATATACATTATTATCGTATCCTAATATTATATATTATATATAAATATTATATATATTATATATACAACTACACACACACCCATACACCCCACACCACCACACACACAACAAAAAACACAACAAAAAACCACACAAAACACACACTCCTGCTTTTTTTGACTACCTTGACTTGTGAGGCTTGGTGGTGCTATTGAAAGGGGGTACTTTATCGGCTAAAAGGACTTTTCGGGGCCTCCCGATTAGTTTAGTCTCCCTTCGCCCCAACAAGATACACCTTGACCTGTACGGGGGAGTTTTTTTCCCCTCCGAAAAAAATTTATTTCTTATCTTCTAAATGTTTTCCTTTTATATGTGTACCCACACACGCACGCACGCCCGCACGCACAACCACACACAGACCGCGCGCACGAAAGCCGCAGCACACAACACACACACCACACACACCAACACCCACACCCACCCAACACAACACACACACCACACACCCACACACAACCACAAAACCACACAAACACGCACCACATACACACACACACACACACACCCCAACACACACACACACACAAGGGCACCTGGTCAGAAAAGGGGTGATAGGGCTTTTGTGTCTAGAAGGAGAAAAAAAAAAAGTTTAAGGGAGAAGGGAGACAGAGGATTTTTTCTAAAAGTTTGGGACGCTGTGAAACTCACAGCAAAATTGCTGCGTTGCGGTGGGCCCAGGAGACTAAAGTCATTTTTCCCCAAAAGTCACTTCAAAGCCCCACAAAAAATGTCGATAAAAAAATATGTAAAAAAGAGGCAGTCAATAGGGGGAAATATAACATAAAAAACTTTTTCTTTCGCGTTACTTAAATAAAGGTGCTTTTTTTTCTACCCATTTTTATATTTTGTTAAAGGTTTTTTAAGTATATGTCTCCAAATTTATTCAAAGGTTTCCCTTGTGTAAATTTTACTCGCGTTTCCTTTTATGAAAATTTTACCTAAGTGTCTTTTCTTCTAAAATTGCTTAGGAAAATTTTTTCTATCTTTTAGATTATAGTTTATAGATTACTACTTTCAGTGTAAATAAACAAAGGCGTTTTTTTCTCTACAAAGTCCACACGGGAACCTTTTTATATTCAGACGTCCTTTTCCTAGTGAGCTTCCAAGCTAATTTCAGTAATAAACTTTACTCAAGGGATCTTTCTACTGAAACGTACTTATGTTTTTAATATTCTATATAGTTTACTCGCGCATTTTTATCACATATTTACTAAAGGCTCCTTTGAAATTTGAAGCATTTTTTACTCATTTTTCGTATTCACGAATAGCTTTTTTAGCTGTCCTTCTCTGTAAATTTAAACCCAAGATCCTTACAATAAAGTTCACAACTGTTTATTTTTTACATAAATTTTAACAAAATACCCCTTTTACGTAAATTTTCCAAATACTCTCTTCCGCATAGTTTTTAGGGGTTACCTCCAGGCGTAAAAGTTGACCCAAATGTCTTTCCCTACAAAATTAAAAGTTTCCTAAAGCATCTCTACTGGAGTTTTCTTGGGTTTTTTAAATATAAAGTTTTAAAAAGGGATTTTTCAATGTAAAATTTCCCAACGCCCCCTTTTACCATACTTTTCCTTTTTTTTTAAGAAAAACTACGAGAAAGAGGTGAAATCCCCGCACGTAAAAAAATCAGAAGCCTCGTTGTTGCGAAGGGGTACATTTCCCCTTCCCTCAGTGTTGAGAGAAAGGGGAATTATATTACCGTTTTTCTGTTGTGCCGGGTTCATTGCCTTGCTCGGCTCTCATTTGCTTTTTTCTTTTTTGATGACTTTTGAGGATGAGGTTTTTTATGCTCCTGCTGGGGTCGTTTTTTACTGTTTTTTTTTGTAGTGGGGGCGTAGAGAGAGAGATAAAGATAGATAGTAAAGATAGATAGAAGAGAGAGAGAGAGAAGAGAGAGAGGAGAAGAGAGAGAGAGAGAGAGAGCAAAAAGAAGTGTAGAGAGAAAGAAAGAAAAAGGATGGAGGCGGACTTAATGTAAACTTTATGCTTAAAAACCCCCTAACCCCAAACCGCCATAACATCTAACTTTTCAAACGATACATAAAACAGTGGTCTACCCTTCCCCAAGCAGAAACACGATGACCCCAAAACCATCTATTTTGGAATGTACAGATGGTTTAACCCCCAATGAATTCCCCCCTTTTTACGACCAAAAAAAGATGGCGTCTATGTGAAAAGAAGCTGTAACAGAATGGGACAGAAACCCCGGGAAGGGGAAAGGGTTGTGAAAAGGGTGCATACCGAAGATGGAGTATTTCCGTCTCCACCGCGTCCAAAAGGGGGGGTTGGCATCCCTGCTATGTTTCCGGGGAACTAGGGTTGGTAAGCGACGTATCACGCTAACTTATGGTCCAATTGAAAGGGGAAGAGAATTTTTTCTGACCCGCTTATTTCCCGGTTAACTGTATTGGGGAGTTTTTTTTTTTAAATGGGGTAGGGGTGGAAGGGGAAAAGGGGGGGGGGGGGGGGGGTTGAAGGTATGCTAATATCATGACATATTGTCTGTGTTTTCATTTGTCGGTTTGTGTGCGTGTTTTCTTTCGTTCTTTATGTGTGTGATTGGTAAACCTGTTTTTTGTTAGTGTGTGTGTGTGTGTGTGGTGTGTGTGTGTGCGTGTGTTTTTTGTTGTGTGTGTGTGTGTGTGTGTGTTTTGTGTTTGTTGGGTTTGTGCGGGGTGTGTGTTGGGGTTGTGTGTTTTGGGGTTGGTGTGTTGTGTTTGTGTGGTGTGGTGTTTTGTGGTCGCGTATTAACGCGATTTTTTTATACCTTGAATTTAATCATCCTCGCGTAGGGTGTATATTATGGAAATCCACACGTCTGCTGAAAGGTGTTTTGGCGGTTGTGCCCAGTCTCTCCCCCCACAAACCTCCTAAACCCCCCCCCCCACTCTTCCCCCGGGCAAACACCATCCTCACTTCCTGAACCCCAAACCCCCCATAAACTTAGCACGGGTTGAGAATTAAATCTCCCCCCACTCATCAAGTCCCCAAAATTTCCTTTGAGGACCCCCCCTCATTCCTATTTCGCAGACATCACTCCCTTCCCTTTCCCCTTCCTTGGAGAAGGTGATTTAATTTAGATTAGCCTTAAAGATATGACTGCCGCTCGTCCGAACGCCAGCTCGCCACAGAGGAAAAGAGTGAAGTGAGGGGCAAGAATATGTCTTGGTGATTTCGTCATTATGCAGAGGCTTTAGAAAGGGGTGTGATTTGTTTGCGGTTGTTAGTTTGTTTTATTTCATTTCTGGACCTTTTCTTTGTGATTTTTTGTTTGTTTTGTTTTATTTTTTTTGTGGTTGTTTTCGTTGTTGTTGTTGTTTTTAATTATTAGTATTATTATTGTCATCTGCTGTTTTTTTATTGTTGTTTCTTATTGTTATTTTGCTATTATCATGGTTATTGTTATGAGTTATTACTGTATTTTTTGTCATGTTTTTATCATATTATTAATACTCTATTTACGTCACTGTTATTATCATCATCATCATCTCATATTTTTTTATTTTATATTATTTTATTTTTATCTTTATTATTTTTTTATTATTTTTAATTTATTATTATTATTATTATTATTATTATTATTAGCTCAATTACTGTAACTATGAGCTTTATTGTTTTTAAAAAATCGAATATCATAGTAGTTAAAAGAGAATAATGAAAAAAATAAAAAATATACAGAATTAGCAACGAATGCACGCAACATTAACAATATCAGACAACTATTTTGGTTTCTCACATGAATCTTTGAAGCTAGTGCTTTTTTACTTTGCCACGAAAAAATTACAAAAATGTAATAACATATAGGTTGGCAACTCAGAATAACGGTAAGTGTTATTTAACTATAATATGTCATTAAATTTTCCTCAAGTTAAATTTGGTTTAAAGGGAAAGGGATCGTACGGGAGCATGGATTAAAATTACATGACAAAGGCTTTTTAAAAATTTGATGAAGTTAATCCCCTATTTTTATAGGGGGTTGTTTTTTTTTTTTTTTTTTAAGCCCTTTTTTTTTTTCTTCTCCTTCTTCCCCCCTCCCCCTCTCCCCCCATGTTCGTAATCTGTTTCCCCCTTCCTATTCCCCACAAACTTCTCTCGTATATTATATTTCCTACCTCTCCCCCGGCCCTCACCCCCCTTTTTCCCCTCTATCCCTCCCCCCCCCCCCTTCCCCCCTCCCCCCCATCCTCCATCTCTTCCCCCTCCCAATTTCTCCCCTTTCCCCATTCTCCCCCCCTTTTCCCCTCCCCCCATTCTTTCCCCTCTACATTTTTCCCCTTCCATTTTTTTCCCCCCCTCCCCACATCCTCCCTTCCCCACATCCTCCCCAATTTCCTATTTTCCCTTCCCCCCCCCTCTTTTCCCCCCATTTTCCCCTCATCCTCCACCTTTTTCCCCCAACCCCCTTCTCACCCCTCACTTTCTCCCCCATCTTCTTCTACCCCCCCTTCCCAACTTCTTCCCCACCCCTTCTTCCTCCCCCATTTTCTATTTTCCCCCCTTACCGACCCCCTTTCCCTTTTCCCCCAAACTTCTTAATCCCCCCTACTTCCTCCCCTCCCCCCCCCACCTCCACCTCCCCCCCTTCCCCAACTTCTTAATCTCCCTTACTTCCTCACCTCCCCCCCCTCCCCTCCACCCCCTCCCCCCTCCCAACTTCTTAAATCCCCCCTACTTCTCCCTCTCCCCCCCCCCCCACCCCCCCCCCACTTCCCATCCCCTTTCTCCTCCATCCCCCCCCTCCCTCCTCAACCCCCCCCCCCCCCCCCCCCTCCACCTCCTCTCACTTCCGCATCCCCCTTACCACCCCTCCTCCCCTCCCTCCTCAACCCCCCCCCCCCACCTCCCCTCCTCTCCTTTCCGCATCCCCTTTTTCCCTCCATCCTCCCTCCCTCCTAAACCCCCCCCCCCCCCCCAATCCAATCAAGGGCAACGAAAGATTCTCGTGGTTAAGCCCCAAAAGCAGGATTAATTTATTTTCCAGAAACAAAGGTAATTATGTAACAAAGTTTTGTATTTAGGGGTGATTGGTAAGCTAAAAGGGGGTAGGGGGGAGGGGTAAAGGGTGGGAGGGCATGTTTGGGTTTCCCCCCCCCCCCCCCCCCTCACTCTCCTCCCCCCTCCTCTCTCTCTCTCTCTTCTCTTTTCTCCTCTCTTCTCGTTTTCATGAATGTTGACATGTATTTGTGTGGTATGTTTTAAATTGTATTTAAAAAGAAAAAGCATTGACCAATCTCACTTTCTACAGCACTGTAGTTATAAAAATATTCATTAAAAAAAATCGATTTAAAAAAAAATTTTTAGAAAAAAAATGAGATGCTGATGTTTTAAAAAAGGGCCCGATAAAATCAAAATAAGAAAATTAATAAAAGTAAAGCCGGCCAACATTTAGAAAACCAAAATTGGAAGTTACAACAATATAATTACAACAAAAACTACAACAAACTAATAAAGAGAATGTTAAAAGTCAAAAAAATGAATACATATAAGGTAATGATGATATACAATATTTAAAAGATAAGAAAAATTTTTAAATGAAAAATTAATGCAATATAATGCTTAACAATAATGATAATGGCAATGAAGAGAATAAAATAATAACAAAAACAAAAAACAAAAAACACAATATGTTAATAATATAATGATGAGATGATGTGATAAAAAAATATAATAAAAAAAATAATAATAATAAAAAAATAAAATAATAATAAAAATAATAATGAAAATAATGATAAAGTAACAAAAATGTAGTAATGTTATAGTAACGAAACAACAACAATGCAAAATAATAAAAAATATAAAAATAATAATAAATAAAATAATAAAATAATGATAAGATAATAAAATAAAATAATAAAATAATAAAACAAAATGATAAAAATACAAAATGGTAATAGTATAATAAAATTGCAGAAAATAAAAAGTAGTAGTAGTAGCAATTATAAAAACAAAAAACATGTATTTGATAGTAAAAAAAAAATGATGAAAAGGTAATGAAAATATTTAAGGGTGATTATAAGATACTACTATTATACCAATGTCAATGATAAATGATAAATAACCCGCAGTAATAATGGGGTATCAAACCCGTAACAGCAATAATGAGCAATAATATTACAACACACACACATACGACGCGACGCTGCCTGAACCCCGTTTACCGTATCGTGTTTTCATTCTTTTTGTTTTACTCTCATTAAATTTAAAATATAATTTTATATTATATATATATAAATATTTATATATAATATATATTTGTTGGGGGGTGTGTGGTGTTGTGTGTGTGGTGTGGTTGTGTGTGTGTGTTGGGGTGTGGTGTACACCCCTGTGTGTGTATATATATATATTATTATTTTATATATATATATATATATATATTATGTTATATTATGATGTTTGGTATATATATAATAATATATATATTATTATTTATATATATATATATGTATTATAATGTAGTATTTTTCAACACATACACACAACAACCACACCACCCCCACACCACACACCACACCCACACACACCCAACCACCACCACACACACACCACACCACCACAATATTTATATATATATATATTATATATTTATATATAATATAATAATATTTATTTTTTTATATATATAAATTTAATTAAATTTTAATATATATATAATTATATATTTATATATTATTATATATATTATATTATAACTTACTACAATATATTACATTATATATATTTTATATATATTTAATATATTATTTTTATTATATAATTTTATTAAAATTATATTATATATATAAATATATATATATTTTAAAATAATAAATTTTAAAATTGGCTCCGTTAAATGAAAATTTTGCCAATAAAAAATTTAAATTTCCCAAACATACTATTTTTTTTTTTCTTTCTTTCTTTTTTTTTTTCTTTTTTTTTTTTCTTTTTTTTTTTTTTTTTTCTTCCTTTTTTTCTGTTTTTTTCTTTTTTTTTTTTTTTTTTTCTTTCTTTTTTTCTTTTTTTTTTTCTGTAACCCAAACAAATATCTGATTAATGTATCCTTTTTTAAAAAAATTTTGGGACATCGAAAAACGAAAAATTTTTCATTACATATATATATACACAAACCACACAAACCCCACACACACACACACACCACACCACACACGCACATATATATATATATATATACATATTATTATAATATATTTAATATATTATTATAATAAAATATATATACATACAATATTTAAAATTTTATTATAATTTTATATATAATATATATATATTTTATATATAAAATATACATATATATAAATTTTTTTTTTTTTTTCTAAAAATGCTGTCAAAGCGAAAATTTCAAAAATAAATTTTTTTCTGATTAAATGATAAATCTAAGTTTTTATAGTGCTGTTTTAATTTCAAAAAACCCTTCCTCCTAAATTTGATCTCTATTTTTTTCTACCTTTATCCAAAAAATATAAAGTAATAAATTTTCCCTTTGCCAATAATTCTGAATACTTTTAAATCAAATTCCTTTTTTTTTTTTTGTAGAATCTGTTACCGTATATGAGAAAGGCAAATGACTCTCAGGTAAAAGAGAAAGTAAAAGCTTCACCCAAAGCATTTTCGGTTTAAGCCCAGTTTTTGACTCAGTCAAACATTTATGAGCAGGCTTTCAAAACAATGCTCTGTGCTTCCGTAATGCACTGAGACTTACCTTGATAGCAAAGCAGCGAACTTTTTCCATTTCGGGGGGAAGAATTACCTCGAAAAGGACTTCTAGCTATATATACATACATATATATATATATATATATATATTTTATATTATATATTATATATTAAAAAAATATAAAATTATTGTGTGTGGGGTGTGTGTGGTTTTGTGTGGTGTGTGTGTGTGTGTTGTTGTAACATATAATATATATATTATTATTTTTAAATATTATAATTTTTTTATTATTTAAAATTTTAAAATTAAAATATATACCACAATTTTATTACACACACCCACACAACATATAATATTTTTTTTATTTATTTTTAAATTTATATATATTATATATATATATGTGTGGGGGTGTGTGTGTGTGTGTGGTGTTGTGTGTGTTGTATGTATAGTATATAAATGTATGTGCTCTATATGAATATTTCATAATATAAATATATATTATATATCTATAATATTATATTATATAATACATAAATTTTATAATATATAAATATAAATTATATTATTATATATATATATATATATATATTTATATATAAATATATTAAAAATTTATATAATATGTATGAAGGCCGGGTGACCGAGGGTTAAGATCGGGTCCAAAAGCCGACGGCAATCTGAGTTCGAGGGTTCGAGTCCCCGGCCCCGGGGGGTTGTTCCCTTGGGGGAATGAAATTCACCTCGATTTACTACCCATATGGGGGGCCCGCCAGCCCCCCAAAAAATCAGTGCTGGCCCAAGCCCGGGTAAGATAGGGGAATGATTTTCCTGATCATCACAAAATGAAAACTCAATTAATATCGGTGACCGGCAAAAAAAAAAAAAAAAAGAAGAAAAAAAAAAATATATTTAAACATATACAAATATTTTAAAAGAAGAATAGATAGATAGATAATAGATAGATAGTAGATATATGTAATTATTACATATATAATATATATTTTATAAATAATAATATATATATATTTAAATGTAACACATATACATTTTTTAATATATTACATATTTTAATGCCAAATTTTATTTTATTATATATAATATAAAAATATATCTTAAATTTTTTATTATAAATACATATATATATTATTATAATTATAATAATATTATTAGATTATATTATACTAAAGTATACATACACACACACCACAAACCACACACACACACACACACACCAACAAACAAATATATATATATAATATATATATATATATATATAATATTTAATATATATATTATTCTTTTTTTTTTTTATAACACATACATTTTTATACTTACTACATAACACACACACACACCACACCAAACACACACACACACACATATATATTATATTATAATATAATAAATAATATATATATATATATATTATATATATATATATATTATATATATGTGTGGTGTGGGTGTGTGGTGTGTGTGTGTGTAGTATTTATAATATTATTGTATAATATATGTATAAAAAACCACACACCACACAATTATATTATATAATGTATATTTATATATATATTATAATATATATTATATATATATGTATATATAATATTTTATAATTATTTTTATATGTGTTTGGTGTGTTGTGTGTTGGGGTGTGTGTGTGTGTATTATGTATGTATATGTAATAAATGTTATGGTCTATAAAAAAAAAAAAAAAAAAAAAAAAAAAAAAAAATATATAATATATATAATTTTATATTAATATATATTATATATATATATATATATATATATATTATTTTGATAATATATCAATTAAAAAAATATTATATATATATAATATATATATATTATTATATATAATTTTATTTTTATATATATAATATATATTTTTATATAAAAAATATTATTATAAACATAACATTATTATCCTATTATTATTATATATATATATTATATTATTATATAATATTATATATTATATATGTATATATATATATTATATTTTAAATTTTAATGTTTTTTATAAATATATATAAAATATTTTATATATATTTAATATATATATATTTTAATATTTAAATTTTGTCAGGGGGAACCCAAACACCACCCAACCACCCCAAAAAAAAAAAAAAAAAAAAAAAAAAGAATATTCCCCTTTAAATTTAATAAACATTTTGAAATTGGGGTTTGTTTGCTTTGTTGGTGTAAATTTTAAAAAACAAACACCCAAGGTAAAGAAAAAATAAATAGATAAAAAATATAAGGTTTGAGGGAAATAATAAAAATTATAAGTTTTGGGGGTTTCGCGGGTTTAATTAAAATTTAAATTTTTAAAATGCCCATTTGCAGAAAAATTATGTAAAAAGATGGTAAAAATTTTTTTTTTTTAAAATATATTTAAAAGGGGGGACAGTAAAAGAAAAAAAACTTTATGATTTTTTTTTTAAGGGGTGTTTTTAAAAAATATTTTAAAATTATTTAAAATAATTAAAAAATAATTTAAAACTTATATAAAAATAAATTTATTTTTAAAAAAATACCACTAAAAATAATAAACCACCAAAAATATATAAAAATATTAACAAAAAATAAAGGGGTTAAAACCCCCCAAGTAAAAATGGGTTTGTAAAAAAAAAAAAAAAAAGAAAGAAAAAACAAACTAAAAGAGGAAAAATTAACCAACACCACAAATGTTTGTCACCATGTCCTCATTGAGCCTCAAATCTTAAAATACCCCCATAATTAAGGTAGGACGTGGCGGGGGTCGTAAGTAATTTTTTAAAAATAAATCCAAAGTCATAAAATTACCCAAAACAAATAAAAGTGATTAATAAAAAACGGATTTCGTTTAAAAGCGAAAAAAAAAGCTAAAAATATATAAATAAAAAAAAAAAAGGGGGGGGGGGTTTAACCCAGTGAAAATTAAAAAAAAAAAAAAATAAAATAAATCATAGGGGAATCAAAAAAACACTAAAACCCCCCTCTCCCCTTTGACAAAAATAAAAAAAAAAAAATCCAAAATAAGTCCCTTTTCCCCCCTTTCGAAATTGAAGCTCAAAGAGGGAAACTCGGAAATAAAAATTTTTTTTTTCCCTTTTTTAAAAAATAATGTTTGGGAAAAAACTGTGTTGGGTAGGGTTTTGTGGGGGGTTTAAAATTTTTTAGGGCCCCCCCGCTGGATTACCGGTTGGTTCGGGATTCAGGATTTAGTTTGGGATTTGGATTGGATTGGGGAAGGTTCAAAGGGGGTTTTGGGGGGGAGGGTTTGGTAGGGGTTGGGGGGATGGGAGGGGGGGAGGGGGAGAAAAAGGGGGAAAAAAAGGACAAAGGAAAAGAAAGAAATAAAGGAAGGCGGAATGAAAAAAAAAGGAGGGGTTAAGGGGGGAAGGAAAAAAAAAGAAAAAAAGAGAAAAAAAAGAAAAAAGAAAGAAGGAAAGAGAAAAGGGGAAAAAGGAAAAATAAAATAAAAAAAGAAAAAAGGAAAGGGGAAAAAAGGGGGAAAATTTTAAAAGGGGAAAAAGGGGGAGGGGGAAAGGGGGAAATTTAAAAAAAGGGGGAAAAAAGGAGGGAAAAAGGGGCGAAAAGAAGGAAAGAAGGGTAGGAAGGGGAAAAAGGGGGGGAAAAAAAAAAAAAACAAATAGAGGGTGGGGGGAAAGTTTAGCCCAGGGGGGGGGGGGGGAAAAAGAGATTAAAATTTATATATATTTATTTTATTTTTATTTTATATATATTATTTTTTTTTCTATATATATATATATATTATTATTTTTTTTGTTTTTGTTTGTTTTTTTTTAATTTATAAATATATATTTTATATAAAATATATGGCTTATTATTATTATTATTTATATATATTTTTAAATATATATATTAATCTTATATATAATAAAAAAATAATATAATAATTAAATATAATATAAATGTATGTTTTATATTTTTATAGATTTAAATTATTTTTTTTTTTTTTTTTTGGGTTTTGGTTTTGTTTTGGTTTTTTGGTTTTTGTTTTTGGTTTTTTCCTTTTTCCCCCCCCCCCCCCCCCCCCCCCCCCCCCCCCCCTCCCCCCCCAAAAAGTTTAACTTTTTTGTAAATTCCGGGTCTCCCCCCTCCTCGTTTTCCTGGTTCCCCCTTCGGGTTGGGGGGAATTCCCCTTTTCCCCCCCTCTCTCTCCCGCCCCCCCTCTCCCCCCTCCTCTCCCTCCCCCCTTCCCCCGCCCTCCCCCCTTCTCCGTTCCCCTCTCCCTTCCCCCCGGCCTCCCCTCTCCCCTCTCTCCCCTCTCCCTTCCCCGGCCCTCCCCTCTCTCTCCGTCCCCCCCTCCCTTTCCCCCGCCCCCCCCTCTCCCTCAGTCTTTTTTCCCCCTTTTTCCCCTCCTTCTCTTCTCCTCTCTTTCCGCCCTACCCTACTCTCTTTTCTCTGTTTCCCCCCTCGAGTTTTGTCTTCTCTCTTTTCCCCCTCTCCCTTCCCCTTTTTCCCGTTTTTTTTATCATTGCACCCCCTTTCCGTTTTCCTTTTTATTCATCTGTCCCTTTTTCCTCTCTTCTTGTCTTTATCCTACTCATCTTCTCACCTCTCTCGTCTCCCTGGTATTTATCCTGCTCTCTCTCTCTCTCTCTCTCTCTCTCTCTCTCTTCTCTTTTCCTTTTCCTTTCTTTTTCCTTTTCTTTCCTCCCTTCCCCCATCCCCCTTTCCCCTTTCTTTTCCTTTTTTTTTCCTTCCCTTTTTCCCTCCCTTTCTTTCTTCTGTTCCCCCAATTTTTTTAATTTCCGGGTACCCTTCCTTTCCTCCCTTCTGTTTTTATCTTTCCCCCCTCTTTTCCCCCCCATCCTTTCCCCCCTCCTTTCCTCCCCCTCTTTTTCCCTTTCCTTCCCGACGACCCCCCCCCCCCCCCCCCCCTCCTTTATCCCTTCTTTATTCTTCCTTTCCTCCCTCTCCTTTCTTTTCCATCCCCTTTAAACCCCCCCCCCCTTTCCCCTCCCCATCCTCCCTTCCCCCTCCTCCCTTTCCTCCTCCCCCCCCCCCTTTTCCTCCCCCCCCTTTTCCTCCCTTCCCTCCCCCTTTCACCCCTTCCCCCCCCCCCTCCTAAATTTTTCCCCTTCTTATTTTCCCACCCCCCCCTCCCCCTTACCTCCCCCTTCCCCCCACTATCCCTTCCCCCCCCCCCCCTACCCCCTCCCTTCCCCCCCCCCCCCCCCACCTCCTTCCTCCTAATCAACCCCCTCCCCCCC
>NW_023660827.1:0-5000 GCF_015228065.2 Penaeus monodon
GTCCATGATTCACAACCATACAAAAATATTGAGAAGACAAAAATAAACAATAGTCTTATTTTTGATGCTAGAGAGACGTTTCTGTCATGCCAGAAGCTTTTCAGTTTTGTCAGTGCTGCTGTTGACTATCAACAGATTCCAGTTCCTGACCCTCCACTTTGATGTTACGTTGGATACCATTTGAGTTGTTAGTCATGAGCTTTGTCTTTTCTACACTGATCTCCATGCCATTGGCCTATGATGTTTTGTCAAGGTGTTCCACCAAAGTGGCTAGTTTATCCTCTCTGCCCGCCAAGCCATCAATGTCAACAGCAAAGTCTGGGTTAGTGATGGCTCTGCCGCCAATGCTGACTGATCATTTGTGGTATTCTAGTGCGTCAGTCATCAAACCTTTCCAAAAGATATTGAAGAGGGTTGGTGAGAGAAGACAGCCTTGTCTTACTCCGACAGTTGTCCAGAATCATTCACTTGTATTGTCATTCAGTAATACAGCACTTGTGGCGTGGTCATACAGATGTTTAATGACTTTGATGAGGTTGGCATTGATATTGTAATTCCTCATAGCAGCCCACAATGCGTCGACACACACACACACACACGCACAAACACACACACACACACACATATAATATATATAATATATATATAATATATTATAATATATATATAATATATATATTATATATATATATATATATATAATATAAGATAGATATTAATACATATACAATATATAAAAAATATATAATATATATTCATATTATAGAATATATTAGATATATGTTAGGTGTATATATACATACATCATATATATATAGAGATAGATATTATACATATACTAGAATATATATATATACAAATATATAATATAGTAATATAGTATATATATATATATATATAATACCATCATATCATATATATCTATATATATAATATATATATAATAACCTTATCATGTAAGAACTGATATTTTTTTATATTATATATCTAATGAATATATATCTATAAAGTATACTATATAGAATATATTATATATTATATATATATATATTCATTTCATACACATATATTACTTATATATATATATATTATATCATATATAGATATATATATATATATATATATATATATATACAGAATATATATGTGTATGTATGCATTATGTATATGTAATTATCATATATACATCTATATTATGTGTACAGAATATAATATGTCTATTTATCATTATATATATTCTTTCTACATATGTGTAGCATCTTTCCCTCTCTCTCTCTCTCTCTCTCTCTCTCTCATCACTCTCTCTCTCTCTCTCATCACAACACACACACACACTCTCTCACTCTCTCCTCTCCGCCTCTCTCTCATCACTCATCTCTCTCTCTCTCGTCTAATATTAATATATATATATATATGATATATATAGTATATATATATATATAAATATATATATATGTAGATAATACAACACACACACACACACAAAACACACCACAACCACACAACACACACACACTACCCACACACCATATATAATATATATATATCTATATATATATATATTATATATATATATGTGTGTGTGTTGTGTGTGTGTGTGTGTGTTTTTGTGTGTGTGTGTGTGTGTGTGGAATATATATATATTATATATATTATATATAATGATATATATATATAACATATATAATATAGAAAGGCCACCTTCAGTCGATGTGGCATTATGTCTCTACCCCCTTCCGTATAGGCAAGTCAATGTCTGAGTCGAAAGAATGTGAGGATCAAGCTGTTTTGCCCATGTGCATGCTGCTCTCCTCATCCCCTCCCGCGGCTGATGGATCCAAGGAAGGGAATAAACCGTACGGTTTGGTACTAGTCGGCGTCGCATAGTTTGCCAGAACGAAATCCGTAAGTGACAACGAACTGCCTTCGGGACTCCCGCTCCGGATTTTTCCTCAGGGTAGACCATCCCGAACCTTTCCATCTTACAGAATCACAAAAGGCAATGGAATGTTATGTATAGGGTGGATCTCCCCATGCCGTTTGCATGAAGAAACTAACAACAGGCCCGCTTGTATTATGAACGTGAGGAGAATTTGCAATGTTACCAAAGGCTTCGCATGAGTCTACGTGACACGTCCCTTCCATCTATGATTCTGTAATCTCCAGAAAGAGCTGGCTATTTTTTCTTTTCTTATTTTGTCTTCCCTCCTTCCGCAAGTTAAATCCTCTCACTGTAAACGGCATGTTTTTGGCACGAAAGTGTAATCATTTTGATTGTTTTATAGCAAGCATCTATTTATTTCTTATTTTCCCTCGCTCTCCTCTCTCTCTCCTCTCTCTCTTTCCTCTTTGGTCTTCTCATCGAACTATTTCTCGCTCTCTCTCGTCCTCCACATTCTCCCCTTTCTTTTAAAACCGTCCTATATGCTGTGGCAAAGAACACTTCTTGAGGCAATTTTTGTCTTCTTATTTGCTAAACTTTTCTCTCGATGAACTGCCTAGATGACTAATACTTCTCGCTTCAAATCAGATTTGGGTGGTTCGGTCCAAGCACGGAGGTGGCGAGGTCTGAGAATCATTTTTTTCCCTATCCTTGCGAAAATAAGGCCTTTAATCCGCTATCGCTTTTTCCCCCCTCTCTCTCTCTCTCTATCTATCTACCTATCCTATCTATCTAGTCTATCTGTTCTGTCTACTATCTATCTATCTCTCCCCCCTCACTGTGTTGCATATTTATGTGTGGTATTCTGTGCAAGCGTTGATGGTTAATTAAAGAGTCCAAAGAAATAAATTAATGAGTATTTGAGATGTCTCGAGTTCTTGTGCCACCATTACAGTTAATACAGTTAATTCAACACTAGCCTACCATTAATCCCGCTAATTTGCCGTTTTTGTGTAGAAAGAAAGTAATTAACAATGAAATTATACAGTGATGGCAAATCACTAATAAGAAAAGAATGCGAGGGATGTTAAGGAGTGTTCACCTCATCTTTCAACCTCCCTTCCTTTATCATCATTCCCATCCCCAATTCTGTTTCACCTACTTCCTTCCCTATCTCTCACCTCCAAACCAAATTCCCTCAGTTCTCCTACTCTTTACATCACCATCGTGAGGCGAGCCACTGGCGGTTTTCTTATTTCAAACGAAAGCCGAAAACAGCGTCATGCCTAGCTAATAAATGAATACAGGGAAAAAGGCTGATGCGGGAAGTGCCGAGAGTGCGCAATCTGTTTTAAGCTAAGTAGAAAGACGGAACGCGGAGAAGTCAGGCGGGAAAAAAATTGGGGGGGGGAAAATATATATATATGTGTGGGTGTGTGTGTGTGAGTATGTGTTAGTGTGTGGTGTGGTTTGGTGTGTGTGTGTGTGTGTTGTGTGTGTATGTCCTGTGGGTGTGGTTTTATCTAGTAATATATATATATATATATATCTAGATATATCTATATATACATATAGATATGTGTGTGTGTGTGTGTGTGGGTGTGTGTGTTGTGTTTGTTTGTGTGTGTGTAATGTATACATAAGAGAAAAAGGAGGAGCATAAAGAACGATACGGCATATCAGACAGGTAGAGAGAGAGGGGAAGGGGGAGGGAGCACAGTCAGGCCATCCTAGGAAGGGGGGAGGGAGGGAGGGGACAGAGAGATAGACAAATAGACCGATGGACATATAACGAGGCGAAGGAGGAGAAAGACAAAAGAGAGAGAGGGAGGGAGACAGACCATAGCCAACAGAGAGAGAGGGAGGGAGACAACCAGACAGAGACATGAGCAAACGGAGATATAGAAAGAGACAGAAACAGAGGGGGTAGAAGAGAACTATTCTCGAGAATAAGCCGGAAAATATAAATACACAAGCATTATCAACCTTCCTGTTAAAAAAGGCCGGTGTAAATAATGATGCTGGAAGGGCTTATTAGAAACTGGATTGCGAGCAAAGCGAGAATAATCCTTGAACGGAGGAATTTCTAGAATTAATAGTTCTTAAAAAAATGACACAGGAGGATATGAAAGAAAAAGTGAAAATGAGGAGGACGATAGGAAAAAAGAGAAGTTAGCAAAGGAAAATGAAGAAAAGAGCAGGTATGAAGGACGATAGGGGTCGAGAGAAGCCCAGAAGGGATGATCAGAACGAATGAATTGGAGGAGAACAATGAAAAGTGATCAAGAAAAAAGAAAGCAAAGAAGAAAGTTTCATTTAAGCCTTGGTTCTCAATACCACTAAAGACTCATTCAATTATTTTTTTCATCACCATGAACTGTGACCTCTTTACTCTTTCTCATATCCTTCCTCGTCACCTTTTCCCATCTCACTCTTTCCCCTTTCCCCTCATTACACCTCCCCCTAATCCGCCCTATATCACATGGGGTTGATGCTGGAGGGGTCTTTTGCCTCTTTTTTTTGTGTTCCGATTATAATACAATCACTACCACTAAAAGAAAATTAAAATGTACACCCAAAAGCTCTCGGCTGGGTGAGCAGAAACAAGAAACCCGCGGTATATTTAATGAAAATAACCTAAACAATTCCGCCTGCGCTGGCATAATAATTCTACCCGAAAGTGTGGTTTGTAAGCCCACATATGGATTTTTTGTGTGTCCTGACCCACACCCCACACACACACACCACACACACACCCACCACACACACACACACACCACACACACACACACACGCACACTACACACACATACACACAACACACACAACACAAACACACACACACACACAGCACGACAACACACACACTATATTATATATATAGATATATATATTATAATATATACTATATAAAATGTGTGTGTAGACATATTTATCTGAGTGTGTGTATGAGTGTGTGTGTTTATTAATTAATTTTTTATATTACATTATGTGTGATTTTGTGTGTAGATGTATACATGTTATATATAAGTATATATATATTTTAGTATATATATATATATATAATATATATATATATATATATATTATATAATAATATAATATGATACATATATAT
>NW_023660828.1:0-15000 GCF_015228065.2 Penaeus monodon
CCTCGGGATTGGTGACCTTTCCCTGCCACAGTCCTTGCAGCACTGCGGGAAGGCATAAAACCCCCGGGTTGAGAGGACGTTTCTCCGCCCCCCCTCCGACACGATACTCTGTCCCTTTCCCTTTACCCCCCCCCCAACAACCCGGGAAAATGCTCGGGCTCACCTCCTCAATCACCTTCTCCACTTACCCTTTCCGGCCCCGGAGGTCCGGCGGGCTGAGCACGGGCCCAGGGCCCAAGGTTGCCTTCCCCGGGAAGCCTCGCTCAGGTTCCCCGCGACCTGAGGTTCGGGGTTGCCCTTGAGAGATTTGCAGGCAAAATCTGGAAATAAGTGAAAATAAAGGATTTTTTTTCCACATTAATAAAAAAGGAAAAGAAAAAATTCCAAATCCTAAAACGGAAAATTAGGAATAAAAGGTTTTAAGATAAATAAAATACATTTTTCATTATTTATATTTAAAATTTTAAATAATAATATAATATTCCCAAATTTTTAATATAAAATATAAAAAAATTTAAATAAAAAATATATTATAAATATTTTATTTTTAAAATTATTAGAATTTATTATTATTATCATTTTATCATTATTATATTTTAAAATTATTATTATTAATTCATTTTATTAATTTTTTTAAATTATTTTATTTTTTTATTATTTTTGTTATTATTATTTATTTTTTTTATTATTATTTATTATTATTATTATTATTATTATTATATTTTTCATTGTTATTTATTATCATTATTATTATTTTTATTAGAATATGAAAAATATATTATAACTGTAATAAAAAAAATAAATAAATAAATATGTTTTATAAAAATCAATTGTTTAATATGTTTTTATAAATTGTTTTTATATAATTTTTTTTTTCGGTAGAAAAAAAAAAAAAACAAAAAAAAAAAAAAAAAAAAAAAAAAAAAAAAAAAAAAAAAAAAAAAAAAAAAAAAAAAAAAACCACAAAAGGGTCAAAAAAGCGGAAAAACAGCAAAAATAGCCTTTTGAAGTAACCCCAAAATAACTTTTTTCCATTCTTTGATTTTCGGAAATTATTGGGGTAAAAATGATAAATTCAAAATTCTTTTAAATCATGACAATTGACGATGAAATTTAAAAATGAAGAGTTTTTGGATAACATTTGTGATTTTGATATTATTACTATTATCATTACTATTTCATTAAAAACATTATTTTATTATTATTATTATTATTATTTTATTATTATTATTTTTAATTTTTAATATTATTCCCAAAAAAAATTTTAATTTAACTGAATAATAATCAATTAATTATAAAAATAATAATTGTTATAATTTTAAATTATTATTTATTATTGCTATTTTTCATTATTTTATTTTTTACTGTATGTAATTGTAAAATTTAAATTTTAAAACAGTAATATTTACAGAAAAACGATTTAAATTAAAAATAAGATTAAAAAATTATTAGAAAATGTTTTTATTGTTATTATTTTTTGTTTTACTATTTTTACTGTGTTGTTATTATATAGATGAAAAAATTAAATTATAACTTCAATAATTGCAAAATAATGATAATATTGCAATAAGTGATAATTTTTTGCCAAAATAAAGATAACGTGATGAAAACAAAATAATAAAATTTAAATCAGGTAATAATAGATAATAACGGAATTGTTCCACATAAAATAAAAAAGGTAAAAGAAAAAAAACCCCAAAAATCAAAAGCAGGAAATCTACAAAATATAGTTTTTTTGAAAATTTTTTTCCCCAAAATTTTACGTTTTTTTTTTCCTTTCATTTGATGATTCGCATATTATTAGGGTAAAAATGATAATTACCAAATTCTTTTAAATCATGACTAGTTTGGTTTGGTTTCCCCTTTGAACAATGGATTCTTGGTGTGACAACTGTCTGCTTGATTTTGCTCACTGTGTCAGCGCTGCGACTCGGCTGAACCAGTCCTTGCCGCCGTGGGGGCCCAGCCACAGCAGTAACCTCCAGGGGACAGTTGCAACTTCTCGTGCCTGGGGGGGGCGCACCCCCCACCCCCCGGGTGAGACCGACACGTTACCACTGACAAGCCCGGAGGCAGTACGTGGGTGATAAAAAAAAGTAAAGAGAATTTGGGTAAAATTTGATGATTGTTTTATATTTTTTACTATTTTCATTATTATTTTCATTTTACATTATTATTTAAAACTATTATTATTATTATTATTATTTTATTATTTTCATTTTTATTATTTTTATTATTATTTTTGTCTTATTATATTATTATTTTTTTAAATTTTTATTATTTTTTATTATTTTATTATTTTATCATTATTTTGATTTTTATATCATTGCCAAAAAAAATATTATAATGTAAAAATAATAAAAAATATAAAAAGTATTTAAAAAATAATACTAAATTTTTTAAAATTGTTTCAATATGATTTTTTGTTTTATTTTTTTATTTTTTTTTATTTTTTACTGGTAGTATAAATTTTAAAAAAAATTATTAAACTAATAAATTCAATAAAACGTATTAATTAAAAAAATTTGGGATAAATAAATTTTTTTAAAAAAAAAATTTTTTCTTATTTTATTGTTTTTTACTATTATTATTTTATTGTTATTGTATGATGTAAAATATATATTTATAAAAATGCAATAATTACAAAAATAAGATAATAAATTGCAATAATATGATAAATTGCAAAAAAAGGATAAAGATATGATAATGGGTGATATGATGTTAATGATAATATAAAATAATAATTGGTATCATGAAAAAATGATGATAATAACAGGGAAATTTTGTCCACATATAAAAAAGATTAAAAAAAAAAAAGTCGAAAAAGCGGCAAAAACTAGGAAATATAGCCTTTGAGAGTAGACTCCAAAAAGACGTTTTTTTTCCCTTTGATATTCTGGGAATTATTATAATAATGATAATATTTACCAGAATTCTATTAACCAAAACAATAATGATGATAAGTAGAATAAGAGAATTTCGTTAACATTTATGATTATTGTATTATTACTATTATCATTATTTTTATCATTTTATATTATTATTTTATTTTTATTATTATTATTATTATTATTTTTATTATTATTTTATTTAAATTTTATACTATTTCCCAAAAAAATTTAAAAGTAATAGTAGCATAAAGTAATAATAAAATAAGTAAATTATAAAATACTAATTGTTATAATATTGTTATTAATATTTTTTGTTATTATTATCATTTTATTATTTTTTACTGTAGTTGATTTAAGAAAAATTATTATAACATTTAATAATTACAGTAATAACTATTTAAATTAAAATAATGATATAAATAAATTTTTATTAAAACGTTTTTATTGTTATTTTTTTTTATTCTATTATTTTGTAGTTGCATAATGTAAAATATATTTATAACTGCAATAATTGCAAAAATAATGAAATAATTGCAAAAATTATGATAAAAATTGCAATAAAGATGATAAAGATTTGATATATAATGATATAATAACGATAATATGATGATAATCTGATTAATGATGAAATAAAGGAACTTTGGCCATATTAATAAAAAAGGGGGAAAAAAAAAATCCAAAAATCGAAAAAGCGGCAAAAACTATCAAATAAGCCTTTTTTAAATAACCCAAATGAGTTTTATCCTTCTTTGATGGGTTCTGGCAATTATTGGGGAATAAAGATTATAAATTTCCAAATTCTATTAACATGACAAAAATGTCAAACGGAAATGAAGAAATTGCATAACATTAGATGAAAATTTTTATTTTACCATATCATTATTTTTATCTTATTTTCCTTATCATTTTAATTGTTATTATTATTTTATTTATTTTATTTTTATTTGGAAAAAAAGAATTTGGTAACATTGATATTATTAATATTATTACTATTATCATTTTTTATTATCTTATTTCATCATTATTATTATCATTATTATTATTATTATTATTATTATTATTATTACATTACTTTTATTATTATATTTTTGCCAAAAATTATTATAAATGTAATAATAACAATAAAAATAAAATAATATAATTATAAAAATACTACTTGTATAAAATTTTTGTTTTAAAATTTATTGTTATTATTATCATTTTATTATTTTTCTGGGAGTTAATTGAAAAATAATTATCATATCGTAATGATTAATTAATAAAAGATATTAAATTTTAAAAAAGATGTAAAAAATTTTATAAAAAGTTATTTTTTATATTTTGTTATTACTATTATTTTTGTAGTTGTTTTGTATAGTGGAAAAAAATATATTTTAAAACCCCAATAATTTCAATAATAATGAAAAATTGCAATAAATGATGATAAAATTTAATATGATGATACGATAATGATTTGATGATAAAGAGAGATAACATAATAAAGTGTTCCCTGATAAAAATGTATAATACAGGAAATTTTGGGCCATATATAAAAAAAAGGTAAAGAAAAAAAAAACCAAAGTAAAAAAAACGGGAAAAACTCGAAATATGCCTATGAGGTAGACTAAATGACGTTTTTTTCCCCTTTATTTGCTGATTTTGGCAAGTATTGGGGAATATGAAATAAATTTCCAAATTTTATTAAACATGAAAAATGATGATAAAAAAATTGAATGAAGAGAATTTGGGTAACATTTTTTGATTTTTGATAATATTTTATTTGCATTATTATTTTCTAATTACCCTTATTTATTTTTTATTATTATTTATTATTTTTATTTTATTATTATTATTATCATTATTATTATTTCTACTACTTTTATAATTATTTTTATTTTTACTTAAATTAAGTATTTTACCAAATAATATTTATAAATCAATAATGCAATAATAATAATAATATAATTTAAAAAATACTAAAATTTTTATAATATTGTTATTTTGTTTTATTATCTTATTATTTTTTTTAATGGTGTAAATTGTAAAATAATTATATAACTATAATAAATTCAGTAAAAACCTATTTAAATTAAAAAAATGATAAATAATTTTTAAAAAAGCGTTATATTGTTTTTTTAACCCCTTTTTACTATTTTTATTTAGTTTTATTAGTATAGATGTAAAATATATAAATTTTCATGATTATCATCATTATTTTGGGTTTCATCATCATTATCATCATTACATAAACCCAAGGGAAAAGTAAAAAAAAAATCCTCATTAATAAAGGAAGAAACTCATTTTGGGGTCTACTCTGAAAGGCTTATTTCACTAGATTTTTCGCTTTTTTGCTTATAGATTTTTTTTTTTTTTACCTTTGTTTTTTAAAATTTGGGCACTTTCTTTTTTTTCATCATTATTTTTTGATTACACATTTTATCTTAATCATCATTATCATCATTATCAAAAACAAAGGAAAAAAGGGAAAAGAAAAAACCTCTCAAAAGAAAGGAAAAACGTCAAAATTTTGGGGTCACTTTTAAAAAAGGGTATATTTCGCTAGATTTTTCCGCTTTTTCGACTTCTGGGTTTTTTTTTTTTTTTACCTTTTTTATTTTTAGGACACTTCCTGTTATTTCAAAATTATTTTATATTACAAATTATTTTCGTTTTCGTCATCACTATCACATTTCTCATCATTTTCATCATTATCACATCATTTTTCATCATTTTCCATCCTTTTCATCATTATTGCTTAATATTATCATTTTGCATTATTATCATTATTTTTGCAAAAATTTTTCGGTTTTAAATATTTTTTACTCATACTAATTTAACAAAATAAAAATAGAATAACAAAATAAAATAATAAAAATAAAACGTTTTTAGATTTTTATTTATATTATTATTTTTAAACAAATCGTTATCACTGTAAATTATTACTGTTATAAAAATTATTTTTTACAATTATCACCTTAAAAAAATAATAATGATATAATAAAAATAAAAATATTTAACAAAATTTTTAACAATTAGTATTTTAAATTATACTTATTTTTATTATTATTATTGCTATTTTTACGGTTATAATATTTTTTTTGGCAAAAATACTAATAATTAAAGTAATAATAAAAATAATAAAAATATTATTATTATTAAAAATAATATAAAAAAATAATAATAATAAAAAAAAAATAAGAAAAATGATAAAAATAATAATAATATAATAATAAAAATAATAATAATAATAAATATATGAAATAAAAATAATAATCTCATCGTCCATCATCAATGTTATCCCCAAAATTTTCTTCTTCTCACTTTTTCATCATTATTGTTATATTCATAGAATTCCCGGGAATTATTATCATTTTCAAAAAAATTTCCGATCATAAATGAATGGAAAAAATTCATTTTGGAGTCTTCTCCAAGGCCTATTTCGCTAGATTTTACCGCTTTTTTGATTGCGGGATTTTTTTTTTTTTTACCTTTTTATTACTTGGGCACAATTCTTGTTTTTCATCATTTTTATCGATTATCATCATTATTTCGTTTTCATCACATTTTCATCATTATTATCATTATCAAAAACTTTATCATCATTATTGCAAATTTTTACTCATTTTTGCAAATTTTTTCATTGTTATTGTAAATTTTTGCGTTATAAATATAATTTTACTTTTTATACTAAACAAATACAATAATAATAGTAAAAAATAAAAATACAATTATAAAATTTTTATAATAATTTTTTATACATTTTTTATTAAAAACGTTATTACTTAATTATTACTATTTTATAATTATTCTTATAATTATACTACCAGTAAAAAAAAATAATAAAGATAAAAATAAAAAAAATAATATTAACATTAATAATAAAAATTAGTTTTATAATTATACTTTTTATTATTTCTATTATACAATTATATATATTTTTTGG
The DNA here is from genome assembly GCF_015228065.2 of Penaeus monodon. Lineage (NCBI taxonomy): Eukaryota > Metazoa > Arthropoda > Malacostraca > Decapoda > Penaeidae > Penaeus > Penaeus monodon. The sequence goes on from NW_023660828.1 coordinate 6,814, forward strand.
GAATAAAATTAAAATTAAAATTTAAAAATAAAAACAATAATAAAATAATGATATAAAAACAAAAATAATTAATAATAATAATAAAATAATAATAATAAAATAATTTATATTATTATTTTTATTATTATTTATTATTATTATTTTTATTATTTTCATTATTTAATGATAAAAATGATAAAAGTAAAAATATTTTAAATCAGAAAATGTTATCCAAATTCTCTTTTTCTCACTTTTATCATCATTTTTTTAATGATTTAAAAGAATTTTGATAATTTTTATCATAATTTCCAGAATCTCCAAAAGAATGGAAAAAGATCCATTTTGGGTCTTCTCTCAAAAGGGTAATTTTGTCGCTTTTTTTTAACTTTTTAGATTTTTTTTTTTTACCCTTTTTTTTTATTATATAAGGGCCAATTACTCTTATTACACATTATTATCGTATTTTATCATTATTACGTTATCATCTCATTTCATCACTATCATCATTTCATCATTATCATTATTATTGCAATTTTTTCATCATTATGAAATTATTTTTATTATTATTGCAATTATTGCGTTATAAAAATATTTTTACATCTTACTAAAAAAAAACTATTATAATTGTAATAGCAATAATAAAAACAATAAAACTTTTTATAAAAATTTTTATATCATTATTTTAATTAATTCGTTTTTCCCGTAATTATTTTCTGTTATAATTATTTTTTAAAAAGATTCTCAAGTAAAAATAAAAAAAATAAAATAAAATAACATATTAATAAAATATTTAAAATTATATTATTATAATTATACTTATTATTATTATATTGCTATTATTACAGTTATAAAAATATTTTTTTGGGAATAATACTAAAAAATTAAAGTAATAAAAATAATAAAAATAAAATAATAATAATAATAAAAATAAAATAATGATATAATAATAATATAAAAATAATAATAGTAATAAAAAAAAAAAAATGAAATAATGATAATAATAATGATAAATGATAATAATAATCATCAAAATTTTTTCCAAATTAACTTCATTCTCACTTTTTTATCAATTGTCATGATTAAAAAATTCTGGTAATTATTATCATTTTTACCCTAATAATTTCCCGAACATCAATGAATGGAAAAAAAGTCTTTTTCGTCTACTCCCAAATGGGAGATTTTGCCGCTTTTTGCCCTTTAGGGTTTTTTTTTTTTTTACTTTTTTAAAATTAAAAATTCCTTTATTATCATCATTATTATCATGATTATCATTATTATTATCGTTACCATCATGTCTCATTTCACTTATTGCAATTGTTATCATTATTATTGCAATTATGTAGTTATAATATATATTTTTTACATCTATGCAAACAAATACATAATGTAATAACAAAAAAAATGATTTTAATAAAGTTTTTTTTAATAATTATTTATATCATTATATAAAATTAATATCGTTATTACTGTAAAATTTTTAGTTATAATAATTATTTTTTCAATTTAATACCATAAAAATAATAAAAAGATAATAAAAACATAATATTTAAAAACAAGATCAAACAATTTTGTATTATTATAATTATACTTATTATTATTACTATTGCAATATTAAGTTTAAAAATTTTTTGGGAAAAACTTATTTAAGTAAAATTAAATTTTTAAAAAATAATTAAAAAAAATATAAAATAATATAATAATAATAAGATGATGAAATAATGTAATATAATAATATCATACATCAAATGTTTAAAAATTTTCTTCATTCCCTTTAGATCTTATGGTCAATTAATAGAATCTGGTAATTATTATAATTATTAACATAAAAATTGCCATAATCGAAAAATGGAAAAAAAATCTTTTGCAGTCTCTCTCAAAGGCTATATTTCGCTAGTTTTTCCCCTTTTTTTTCTTTTGGGATTTTTTTTTTTTTCTTTTTTATTATTATGGACACAAATTCCTGTTATTATGATATTATTTTCATGAATTTAATTTTTTTCGTTTCACATCATTATCATCATTTTTCATCATTATCATCATTGTTTCATCATTATTTCAAATTTTTACATCATTATTGCATTTTTTTCATTATTATTGCAATTATTGCAGGGATAATATTTTTTTACATCTATACTAAAAAACTACAATAATAATAAAAATAATAAAACCAAAAATAACGTTTTTATAATAATTATTTATATCATTATTTTAATTAATATCATTTTATGTTTATTACTGTTTAATAAATTTTTTTTACAATTTACTACCCTAAAAAAAATAAAAATTTATAATAATAACAAAATTTTATAATAACAATTATTAACAATTGTTTTATTATAATTAAATTATTATTATTATTATTCCTTTTATTACAGTTAAAATATTTTTGGGAAAAATACTAATAATTAAAATAATAATAATGAAAAAATTTTTATAATAAAAATAAAAATATAATAATAAATAAAATAAAATAAAAAAAAAAAAAACATTAATAAAAATAATAAAAATAAAAATAAATAATAATAAAAATAATAATAATGAAATAATAAATGACATATATATATAATATATTTACATACATACATAATATATTATTATATATATATATATATATTATTATATATATAAATAATATTATAATACATAATACACAAAAACACACACAACACCCAATATCTATATATCTATATAGTTTCTCTCTCTCTCTCCCTCTCTTCCTCTCCTCTCCTCTCTCTCTCTCCCCTTAATATATATATTAATTAATTTTATTAATATTAATATTAATATATATATTTATATATATATAATAATAATAATAAAAAAATAATAAAAATAATAAATAATGTAATAATAATAATGATATTATAAAATATTATATAATATATATAATATATATTTATATATATATATATATATTTTAATTTACATAATTCTATTATATTTATTATATATATATATATATTATATATATATATAATATTTAAAAATATATATATAATATATATAAAAACCCCACACACACCACCACACACACACCACACACACACATATATATATATATTATATTATATATATATATATATATTATATTAATATATGTGTGGTGTGTGTGGTGTGTGTGTGTGTGTGTGTGTGTGTGTGTATGTGTGGTGTGTGTGTGTGTGTGTTTGTGTGTGTGTGTTCTGTGGTGTGTGTATTTATGTATTTTTATGTGTGGTATATATTAGTATAGTATATATGTGTGTTGTGTATATATGTATATATATATACACAACCAATATATATATATATAGATAATATATATATAAATATATATATATATATAATAATATATATATAATTTATGTAAATACAAATATGTATATAATATATTTATATGTATGTATATATGTAAATATATGTATATATACATACATATATATATCTATATATATATATATATATCATATATATATATACACATGTATTTACACATATATATATACATATATATACATATATATACATATATATATATATATATATATAATATATATATATATATATATAATATATGTATATATATATATATATATATATATATATATATATATTATATCAAATATTATCATCATTATTGTAATTATTATCATTATTATTGCAATTATTGCAGTTATAATATATGTTTTTTACATCTATACTAATAACAACTACAATATAGTAATATTAGTTTTTTATAATAATTTTATATCATTATTTTAATTAAAATCATTATTACTGTAATTATTACTGGTTATAATAATTATTTTTACAATTATACCTAGCAGTAAAAATAATAATAATGATAATAATAACAAATATTATAATAATAACAAAAATATAACAACTAGTATTATTATAAATATAATTATTATTATTATTATTCCTTTTATTACGTTATAATATATTTTTTGGCAATAATACCATAATTAAAGTAATAATAATGATAAAAAAAAATAATATAATAAAAATAATAATAATAATATTAATAATGATAATATATATTTACACCCTACATATTATATAATATTATATATATTTATATCTATATCTATCTATCTATCTATCTATCTATCTATCTATATATATATATATATACATTATATAATATATATATATATATGTATATATATATTTATATATATATATATATAATATTATATATATATATATATATAAAAATATATATTTAACAAAAATATATACATACACACACACATATATATCAATTATCTATATATCTATTATCTATCAATCTTTCTATCTATCTATCTATATATATATATATATATATATATTATATATAATATATATATACATATATATACATATATTGTGTGTATATATATATAATATATATATATATATATATATAATATATATATATATATATTAATATATATATATGTGTGTGTGTGGTGTGTGTGTGGTGTGTGTGTGTGTTTGTGTGTATGTGTTTGTGTGTGTGTGTGTGTGGGGTGTGTGGGGTGTGACTGTGTGTGTGTGTGTGTATTTACTATATTGTGTGTGTATATATATGTATATATATGTGGGTGTGTTTGTGTGTATATATGTATATATATATATATATATATATATAATTATATATATATATATATATATGTATGTATCATTATATATAAATTATATATATATATATATATTATATTATATATTATATATATATATATATACAATATCTAATACACATATATACATATAATTTTACAAATATGTTCATATTTTATATATTACATATATATAATACATATATATACATTATATACATACATACATATATATATATATATATATATTATATAATATATATATACATATATAAAGTATATTTATATAAATATATGTATATATATATACAATATCTATATACATATATATACACATATATACAAATATGTTCATATTTTATATATATACATTATATATATATAATATATAATATATATATATATGTATATTATTTATATATATGGGACATATATATGTATATATATATGTATATGTATGTATATATATATGCATATGAATAGACATATGTATATGTATGTATATATTTAAATATGTACTTTTGTATATTATATATATATTTTTTTCCATTTATATATATATTATAATATATGTACATATATGTTATATTATGTATATATATATGTATATATATATAAAATATATTATATATATATATATATATTATCACTATATCTCTATATATATATCTGTATTATTATTTTATCTATATATATAATATATATTATATATTATATTATGTATATAATTATATATACTTTTATATTTTTAATGTATATATGTTTATATTTATTCGTATATTTTTATATATCTATCTATTTATATTTATATTCTATATATCTTTATTTTATATTTTATATATGTGTGTGTGTGTTTGTGGTGTGTGTGTGTGTGTGTGTTGTGTTGGTGTTTGTTTATATTTATACTTTTATTTATATATTTTTATTTATGTTATTTTGTTTTGTTGTTATATTTTATTTATGTTGTTTTGTATGTTACATTCCATTTCCTATTTCTTTTATATATCTATATTATTTATTTTTATATATTTATTATTTATTAATATTATATATATATATATAGATAGATAATAGATAGAGAGATAAAAGTAGATAGATAGATAGATACATACACACACACAACATATATATATATTTATATAAATTTTATATATATAATATTATTTTATTATAATATATAGATATAGTATATATATATAGATTAATAAATATATGTGTATAATTATCTACATTATATATATGATTATTCAAACATAAATATATTTATAATATATATATATATATATATATATATATTATATTATAATTAACATATATATCATTATTTCTTTTATACCTATATATACCTATATATACATATATATACATATATTATACATATATATAAATGCAATGTACATATATACATATATATACAGTATATATATATATATATATATATATATATAAATATATATACATATATATACACATATATTTAAATGCATATATGTACTATATATACATAAATACAATAATATACAACAATATATACATAATATACTTTTATATATATATCTATATATTTTTATAATATAAAATTATAATAAAATATATATTATATAAAACATATATGAGAGTATATATATTATTATTATAGTTTATTTATCATTTATTTATATGTATATAAAAGTATATATATATATATATATATATATAAAATATATATTATATATATGTATATTATATGTATATATATGCTATGTATATATATGTATATGTATATATATATTATGGTATATATGTGTATATGCATATGTACATATATGCATATGTATATATATGTATATGTATATATATATATATATATATATATATAATTTCATATAATGTTATATGTATATTATGTATATGAATTGTATATATTTTATGAATATTTTATATTATATGTTGTGCCTAAACCTAACCCAAACCTAACTGAAGCTAAACCTAAATAACTTAAACTCACCCAAACTAACCCAAATCTAACGAAACTAACCCAAACCTTATCTAACCTAACCCAAACTACCTAACCTAACCCAAACCTAACCCAAACGAAACCAAAACGTAACCCAAACCCAACTAAACTATCCTAAACATAACCAAACTTAACATAACCAAACACAAACCTAAAAACCTACCACAAACTACCTAAATCTATCCAAAACCCAAACCAAACTAACCCGAATAGCCCAAACCTAACCCAAACCTAAACCCAAACCTAACCAAACCTAACCCAAACCTTTTCCAAAAACCCAACACAACCTAAACCCAAACCTAACCCCAAAACCCAACTAAACCCAACCCAAATCTAACCCAAAACCCAACCCAACCTAACCCAAACCCTAACCAAATTCTAACTCAAACCAACCTAAACCCAACCCAAAGTAACCAAACGTAACCCAAACTTAACTCAAAACCAATCCAACCAAACCTAAAACCCAAACCTACCCTAAAATAACCCAAACCCAACCTAAACCTAACTTAAACCTAACCCCAAAAATAAACCAAACCTAACCAAACCCAATCAAACCTAACCCAAACCTAATCCAAATAACCAAACCTAATCTAAACCTAAACCAAAGCTAACCTAAAACCTAACCCAACCTAACTTAATCCTAACTGAAAACAACTAAACCTACCTAAAACCTAATCCAAATCTATCCCCAAAAACCAAACCCAACCTAACAAACCTAACCAAAAATAACCAACCTAAGCGAAACCCAACCTAAACCTAACCCAAAAATAACCCAAAAATAACCCAAACCTAACCTAAACTAATCCAAGCATAAAAGAAAAGTAACCCAAACCAACCCAAACCTAAAAACCCAAAACCCCAAACCCAACCCAAAACCATCCTAACCCAAACCTAACCTATACCTAACCCAAACCTAACCCAACCTAACCAAACCAACGTAAACTAAACCCATCCAAAACAAATCTAACCAAACCTAACCCAAATGTAACCCTAATCTTACCCAAATCCAAACCCTTTAAACCCAACTTAAGCAAAACCCAAACCTAACGTAAACCTATCCTAAAACCTAACCTAAAAACCCAACCTAAACCTAACCTAAACCTATCCTAAACCTACTAAACCTATCCCTTTAAACATATCCTAAAACCCATCCTAAACCAATCCTAAATATTTTCCTAAACCTTACCGTAACATAGCAGAAACCTAAATATAAGGCTCCTTTCTTTTGCAAACGAACGTAACCTAATATATATAATAAAATATATATAAAATATAATATATTTTATATATATATATATATACATTATATGTGTCAGTGTTGTTGTGGTGTGTGGTGTGGTGTGTGTGTGTCAGTTGGTGTGTTGTTGTGTGTGTGTGTAATCTACATATAAGTATATCGGGCTCGATATGTATATGTATATTATTTATATCTTTATATATATAATATCCTCACACACACACACACAACACACACACACACACACACAACCACACACCACACACACAAATTACTATATATATATAATATATTTATATATATATAATATATATTATATATATAAAATATATATATATATATATATATAATATATATATATTTTATATATATATAAAATTTTATATATT